>NC_036247.1:28774531-28933802 GCF_002742605.1 Olea europaea var. sylvestris | reverse complement strand
ATACATTGAAAAATGATAATGTTCAGTTCAAATTAACAAGTTAAATATGCATGTTAGAAATGAATTTAATAATTCTATTTTTTTATCTTTTAATTCTCACATTAACGTCACAATTATCTGCTTATTTTTTAGCCTTGTTTTTTATTCATCACGATAAATTCTCGATATCGATCGTGTCGAAATATTCATGATAAACTTTGCAATGCATCTTTAAACGGAGAATTTAAGATAATGAGACGACCATGACTACCAATAATGCTCCAATAATCCGACTTTTATTGTTAGGTTTCCACTTCAGCATCACCATTTCACATTATGTTCGGGCTATTGCTTCACTCGTCAGGGTAGTTTCTTAATATCATTATTCACGGCAAACTTCACAATTCATCTTATATATTGAAAATCTATTAAACAGCAATTTTAAAAATAATAGGTTACAGAACACTGTTAAATTAAATTCAACAATCCATTTTTGTTTCCATGTCTAGATGTCATTTAAAGTAAAATTATATTAGAAGTCAATTTAATTTGTCTATCGCTAGTATAATTATATATAAATCTATGATGAAACTTTGAGATGTTTTACCGAATTTTTATAAGTAATTTTTTTTGTAGAAGGATAAATAAATAAATAAAAATTCATAAAATATTTGGGGGTCTGTCCCGATAACCCTGTCTAGTTATTCGTCTTTAACATGATTAACCTTTAAAGTTGGAATTATCTTAATATTTCGAAGTTTGCTATAAAAAATAATAACATCTACTAGCTCTACCTAATACATCAAAATTTTAGTGCAAGAGTTCAATTTTTAAGAAAAAATTAATATGTATAATAGCTGATACCTAATACAACAAATATTTCTAGCACGAGTCTGGTTTCTCTTCGTTTGTAAGATTTAATATATCTAATAGCTGTAATCTAATAAAACAAAATTTTATAGCGAGTCAGATTTACACTTGTTTAAGAATCCATAAACTAAGCATAGATAATCTTATGGACAGTTCTGGCGTGAGGTTTTCATCTTCTTTCCTTGGATGTTCCAACTACCAATCATAGATCAACCCTCCTCTCTTCCAGAATAGTAGTATATAATCACTGACATACCAACATTTGCAGGTATATTTCTCTTTCTTTGACTCTGTCCTTGATTAATTTTCATTTGTGTCAAGCAATGGAGAGCCAAAGCAACGTTGATCCTCTGCATAATCATGACATCCGTATCTCAACCCCTCAAGGCCCAACTCCATCTAAGGCCCGTCGCTCTGATTTTCCCAAAGATTTTATCTTTGGTGCTGCAACATCCGCTTATCAGGTTTGTGTGTGGTGATGATTTTAGTTTCTTTTTTCTTTGTTAATACTTTCTACAGATATATTCACCTTATTAAACTCCCGTTAGGTAGCAATTTTTCACCCAAAAAAATTATTTTTTTAACCTTTATTTTATTATTTCAGCCGCCATTTTTTATTTCTTTACGTATCGATGAGACCCACTTTTCTCTTTAATAATCAAAAAATAAATTCTCATAATCATTACCGAACAGACACTAAACATACTATTAATATTGATGGGAAGATAATAAGAATTGTTAAAAAAATCTAGAGAATGCATGTATACGTAAGAAGGCTCGTGCAAATGTAATTGAAATTGCATGTGTTCTTCCTAATAATTATCGGGGGGAAAAAGTGCAACAAACACTTGATTTATTGGAAAAAATAAAAAAAACGAAAATATTATTCAATGAAAACGAAAAGTAAGAAAGAAACGTGGATGAATTTAGTTGGACACCCACTTACCATCTCCCCACATAAAGTTAGAATGCTAAACGCCATGCATGCACACTTTACTCTTTTTTCTGCTTTTCTCTCTGCAGTCTACACTAAGCCCAGTTTGATTTTCATTCTTATAAGAATGATAATAAAAAATATAGTCGTTATGAGATCCACACAAGAGAGAAGGAGTCAAATATGGTGGCTTAATATGATAAATAACGATCATATTTTTCATTTTCTTGATCAAAGATGGGAAACAAACGGGGCATAAATCTATCGAACATAAATTTAGCTGCAATTTTTTCGCCCACTATAATATTATTCGGTGCAGTGGACCACCTACTATAGTTTTTCTATACCAAGACCAATTAAAAATAGCTTTGTTTGAGTCAAATCCTATATATAATTCGTGTTTTGGGCCATATATATAATATGTGCAGGTCGAAGGTGCCTGGAATGAAGCTGGCAAAGGCGAGAGTAATTGGGATCGTTTTACAGCAGATCATCCTGGTCTCTCTCTCTCTCTCTCTCTCTCTCTCTCTCTCTCTATATAGACACACACTCACACGCACAAGCATCACACAAACAAGGGTGTATATGTGTTTTCTAAGGGATTTTTGTTGAGGTGACAGATAAAATTCAAGACAAAGGCAACGGACGTTTGGCTATTGATCACTACCATCTGTGGAAGGTACTTCACTATAGCATGTTTATTCCAACTTTTAACATTGGATGGGCCTGAATAGAAATTAATGTCAGGATTGAGCTAGGTTTACAGCAATTTATACAATCATCTCACATGGATGGACCCACGATTAAAAATCGAGGGCGGTATAAATTGCTTGTACAGCACAAAACCCTTAATTTAAACTTATCCGTGTTGGTGTACATGACACTTGAATTATATTAATTTGGAAATAGTCTTTCTCTAATCACGTGGAATAAAATAATACGCTTAATAAGAAGATTTAGACCAAATTATTTATTTGAATAATGTGAAAAAATTTACATGATTTGCAATATGTAAACTTATGTGTAAACAAATACTTCACTTATAATTAAATAAGTCCCCATTTAGCCCCCATTTTTTTAAAGCTTATTTTATCCAAATTCATTTTCAAGCATAAATTTTAGGGAATACAATTTTAACCACTCATTTCATCAATTTTTATCACAATCTATTAAAAATTTAATTTTTAATCCAATCAATCAGGGGCCAAGAAAGTTTTTTAAAATTTGGAGTTCTTTTATTTAATTGAAGTTAATGTTAAAAAGTCACCTTTTTATTTATTTATTTTGATAATACCATAAGGTGGTGCTTAGAAGTTTTTCCCATCGATTTTGGGTGGCATCTTTTATTAGGAGTTAAAAAAATCAGTGCATGATATTTTTGGGTTTGAATGGTTTAAAATTAACCAAAAATAATTTTAGTGTAATTTTGACTGATTCTTGTAACCCACCAAATCGACGAATTTTAATTGTTTCTCATATTTTATCCTAATTTTACCCTCTATAAAATAATTATTTACAGGCCAATTTATTTTGTTCAAAACTAACTTGTACATAAAAATATATTAACTAAAAAATTATTTATAAGTAAAAAAATTATATTATAATTAAAAAATTAATAATAAATAAATATTACGTTGAAGATAAATCTCTTTTATGTACTTTTTTTTACAAAATAAAAATTCTACTAATAACGCAAAAATTCACTTGAAAATATAAAAAAATGCTTATAAGTAAAAAGGAAATATTTAAAATTACATAACTAATTTATAATTATAAATTTTATTTATAAGTAAAAAATAAACTTAAAATTTTAATAAAACATTTAACTTTCTTTAACTTTTAAGTTATATATTAACTTTTTGTGTGTGTGTGTATATATATATATATATATATATATATAAGTAAAATATCATTTGTAAATAAAAAATTACATATAAGAAACTATAAATTGAAAATTTCACTAAGTAATTTATATGTAATTTTATTCTTTTAAAAAAATTTCAAAAGGAATGGATAATAATCTCGCAAGTATTGATTGGACTATATTAAAAATTATTACTATAATCACTAAAAATTGATATGCTCATAAACATTTAAAATCAGCACTTTTAGAAAAAGGTTATAATCGATACCTTGAAACTTCCAACCGGACCCTAAGAGTACTTTTAAATAGGGCTAGAAAAAACTCCCGAATCAAACCAATCGAACCCGATCGAGCGATTCTTCTTAAGTTAAATATCTAACCGGAACGGGTATTTAAATCAAGAACTGACAGGTTTGGTTTGATTCTCAATTCTTGATCTAGAACTGAAAAACTAAATAAGAACTGAATCTGCCAAAATTTTTTAATTAATTTATTTTAAATAAGTTAAATTATTTTATTTTTTCTAAATAAATTTATTAACTCGTTAATTTAACTCAAACCCAAAATTATGATTTTCCTAGTTTTGATTTTGAGTTCAAAACCAATTTAATCAAATTGATTTAAGTTTTTTATCCAAATCTTTTAATCTACCATAGTATCGTTTCTACCGTTCTGGAGTAATCGAATTGAAACTCGACAACGCTTTTCTTAATTATTGTGAGCTCGTTATTTTCCTCTTGTAATTTTAACAATCAAATCTATGAAATACACAGCAAAGAAAGACGTAGAAGACACATAAGATTGAACTATGTTATTTTGTAAGAGCTAAGATTGAACATATTATTAGTTTAATTAATGTAGTTTTGTAAATATTAAAAATTTTAACTATAATACGGAATCTGGAACTGAATGAAACCAAACCCGAACGGTTCCATAAATAAATTTGGACCTAACGATTCTACTAACTAAATATCCGAAAATTCTGGATCTGATTCGATTTTCATTAGAACCGAATAGTCGGACCATGTCCAGCCCTATTTTTAAAAATGTAAATTTTTTATTTATATATATATATATATATATATATATATAAACGCATTAACTTATAATTAAACAAGCAAGTTTAAAATAAAATAACATTTTTATTGATCTAAGTTAAAAATATGCAAGTTTTTTATTTTGGCACAAATTAAATGTTAACTTCTGGAAAAAAAAAACTATATATATTGAATAAGAAAGTAAGTTATCAAACATATTTAAAGACAAAATTTGTTTAAAAGTAAATTTACTTTACTTTTTAAGAGTTGCGCAATTGGCATGATAAGAATATTCCTAGCCTGTGTAGGCCTACTCCCACTGCCTTTTCGCCAAATAAGCTCAACCAAGATACTGTTATAAATTTTTACATTTCAATACTTAAGTGTTCTTTTGATAAAATGTAGCATCGAATGTTCTATTTTAACACTACACCATAATCTTTGTACAATCTTCTAATCCAGTCCTCACTAAACATAATCCTACTAAATATATCCCCTTAGTATCAAATGTAACTTAGGTTGAATAAATTGTTATTTTGATATTTATAATTGAAAATTTTACTTATTTTGATAAGTGTTAGCTATTTTATGACACACACACACACAAATAAATTAAGTATGTTATTTTTTTATTCTCATTTTAGCATAAAATAGTAACATACTTTGAAAGGATAGTATTGACTTACTATCAAAATGATACTCTCAAACAAATAACTTATTTCAATTTTAATATAGAAACAAAAGATTTAACAAAAATCTACTTATGAGTAGGGACGGAGGTGCAAGGGGTGACTACACTTAATTATATTCGTCTCCAGAGGGTTCGTAGGGAAAAACTTTAGCCCACAAATTTTAAGAAGTTGTAGTCTATTATCTATCCCCATGATGTTTGCCCCACAAATGTGCCTACTAATTTTTTTCGTCTACAAATGCTTTTTCCCACAAATACGAACATTTCCATACAAATAAATTTTGTACGGAAAACATAAAATTCTCGTAGTGATAGCTTCACTACTTATAAGTTAAGCTCCACTACTTGTAAGTTGTAAGTTAACATGTTAACCTTAGCCAAAAACTATACAAGGATAACTCGAATATAAACTTTTTTTTTTAATTTTAATTTCATTGGATTTCAATGATTCTGTCCTTTTTTAATTACAAATATTCCACCTTCAAATTAGCTGTTGAGTTCCACGATAACTAGAAAACAATAACGAGAAATTCTTTGTACTTATTTTCAATAATGTTTCAGGAAGATGTGACTTTGATAAAGAAAGTGGGTTTGGGTTCTTATAGATTTTCAATTGCTTGGACGAGAATATTACCAGGTAAATGTGTGCATACGTATAGTGCATCATTTTTTATCAAAAATAATAATCAATCTAAATTGGCATTTCAGGAGGAAGATTAAGTGCTGGTGTAAATAGAGAAGGAATTAATTACTATAATGATCTCATAAACTTGCTCTTGGGCGAAGGTGTTGTCTTTTGTCTTTAACGATTATTCTTACCTTGCATGTTAAATGTTAATTACTATAATGATCTCATCATTTTTTGTTTACTTCAAGAGTTAAATGTTAAAACTAACATAGTTTTATTTAAGAAGCGGAATTAAAATGATAAAAGATCTTACCTTGTATTCTTGTAAACTATTTTATAGGCATTATACCTTGTGCAACTATCTTTCATTGGCATGTTCCCCAATGTTTGGAAGACGAGTATGGTGGCTTTCTAAGCCCTCGAATTGTGTAAGTAAAAATGCGTAACTAGGTACAATTACTTGGGAATTTTCGGAAAAAGAAAGCAAATTTAAAAGAAACAAGGATATTTATTCAGAAATATTTTGGAAATCCCCTTTAGACAAATTGAATTTCTGTACTATCAAGTTCAGCTCTTATACGAAAATTGAGTAAGTTAATGTTGCAGTTAAAACGTATTATACAGTGGAACTTTTTTTGATACATTCTTGTGTATTATAGGGAAGATTTTTCTGATTTTGCTGAGATTTGTTTCTGGGAATTTGGTGATCGTGTGAAACTTTGGATCACATTGAATGAGCCATGGAGCTTTTCTGTTTCCGGATATGCATTAGGTTCTTTTGCACCTGGCCGGGGTCCAACACACGAGGACCATGTAACAAAACCTGTCCATCGCCATAGATGCAATGTTCAGGATCCAATTATTTGCAGCGATGGAAATCCAGGCACCGAACCGTATATTGTTGCACATCATTTGATCCTTGCTCATGCAGTAGCAGTTGATATATACAAGAAAAACTTTCAGGTTGTTGTTTTTATCTTATGCAAGCAATTCTGTTCACTTTTGAGATTTTGTAATAGTTTATGCAAATACATTTGTACAGAAACTTCAAGGGGGCAAGATAGGAGTCACAAATGTTACAGCATGGTATGAACCACTCAATAACACAACAGCTGATAAAGAAGCTGCTTCAAGGGCAGTTGATTTTTCGTTGGGATGGTAAGTGGTTCTGCCCAGTTTCTTGAAGCCCCAAGTACTTAGTTAATTTTTTGATTGAACAGTATCACAATTAGGGGCTGGCTTTTACCTGTTTTTATTCTCTATTCTCGGTAGTTTTATGTATAAAAAATTGTGAATTTCTTAACTGTTGCCAATTATTCTGTATTCATAGAGAATCATTGATGTCCAAATCCTTAATATTCAAAGGAGTCAACGAGTTTTTGAGTCACTTAGTTAGAATCAGTTCGGGGAGAAGGAAAAACTTCTCTTTTGGGAAGCCAAAGTACTTAATTAGTTTGGGGGTGGGGCAAAAACTTGAACGTGATTAGAACCTCTCTTCAGTTGGTTCGAAACTTTAGTAATCAATTCTGAAGAATTTAAGTGAGACAAAAAAATGGCTCCTACTTTAGAAGTTTTCTTCCTGGTCGCAAGTCTCAATCCTATTTTACGCTTTTTCAGGTTTGTAGCACCCGTGGTTACTGGTGATTACCCACCAGTTATGAGACGATTAGTAGGAGACCGCCTTCCCAAATTTACACCAGAACAGGCTAATCTGGTGAAGGGATCCTATGACATTTTAGGAATAAATTATTACACTACACAATATGCAACCAATTCACCTAAGACACCTGGTGCAAGACCAAGTTACAATACCGATCAGGAGGTTCAAACATCAAGTAAGTATGAGATCTTTTTCATGTACATGATAACCTCATAAACATTATATGTCATAACACACTTGTAATGTGGTTCTCACTCTCTCAATACGCTGTAGCTGAACGTAATGGGACGCCGATTGGTGAACAGGTATGTTAATACTTTTCCCTTTCCTCAGAAATAAAAATTAGATATAGATCAGATAATCCAACAGTTTATGCTTCAGCATTTATTTACGCAGAAGAGATTTCAATGATTTATTCTAGTGCATACGTAATAATAGGCTGCTCAAAGATATAACTTACTATACCATTGGTTTCTATTGTTTATAAACAAGTTTCTAATATAATTTTAATCTCCTTCATTTTGTCAGGCTGGTTCGAGTTGGTTGTTCATTGTTCCAGAAGGGCTTTACAAGCTCTTGGTTCATATGAAAGAAAGATACAGTAATCCCAACATTTACATCACAGAGAATGGTAAATTCACAGCACATTGCTAAGACTTTTTTCTACTGCAAAATACTAATGTAACTTAATGGATGATTTTATGAAGGGGTGGATGAATTAAACAACAAAACAACAGTTGCACAAGCTCGGTTTGATGACATGAGGGTTAGATATCACCATGACCACCTTGTTCAACTTAAAAAAGCAATGGAGTAAGTCATCATTCATATAATTATTGAATCGACCCAGACTGTAAATTTGTAAAATGAATTGACTATTCTTGTAACAAAACTAATCTTCATACTTTCGCTTTCATATTCAGCCACGGTGTTCGGGTGAAGGCTTATTATATATGGTCAATGTTCGACAATTTTGAATGGGCTGATGGGTACAGCGTTAGGTTTGGTATCATTCATGTAGATTTTGAGAATAATCAGTTGAAAAGGTTCCCAAAGAGCTCTGCTATATGGTGGACGAATTTCTTGAACGTGAAGAAGGTCAAGAAGCAGGTCAAGGACAAGAAGCAGGACAAGAAGCTCTTCCTTCTGTTCTGAAATGTTATGTTGAATAATGCATGTGTGCTGTAGTTCCTTTGTTTGCTTGTAGTTTGCTGTGGGAATCGAAAGCTCAGTTTCTGTAAATGAAAGATTTCGAGTGTGTTCCGCTTCTCTTTAGTTTGTCGAATAATGCATTTTTGGAATGCGTCTGTATTTGTATATTGTGTGTACGCTAACACGCGATCTTCATTCTAAGAACATTATTTTCTCCACTTGTTTGTATTTGGTGTAATGAGTTTAGGTTGTGAAATTGTTTCTTTTTCTTTAGAAGTTCTGTGACTTCAAACGAAAACACCTTATTTGAGCCCCATTACACTACAACAAAAATGGTTTTTTGCAACATGCAAAAGACAACATTCGTTAATTAAACGTTGCTAAAGGGGTCAATCGCAACATTCAAATACATGAATGTTGCCATTGCTTAATATAAATGAGCTTTGGTAATATTTTTTAAGTAAATGTTGCTAATGTCGCCTTTTTGCAACGTTTATTTAGTGTTGCGAAAAGTTTTCTCTTTCGCAACATTTATAAAATGTTGCAAAAAGTTTTGGTTTTGGCAACGTTTATAAAACGTTGCAAAAATCTATCTTTGGCAACGTTTATAAAAAATTTGCCAAAAGCCGTCTCTTGCAACGTTTATAAAACGTTGCAAAAAGTTTTATTTTTCACAACATTTATAAACGTTGCCAAAAATCGATCTTTGACAACGTTTATAAAAGGTTGTGAAAACCTTTTTTTTAGGCAATTAATGGACGAGACTAAGAGTAAAATAGGTAGAGGTAATACTCAAACCACGAGTTTTACTCCCACGCGATCGGCGCCGCTCGTCTCTCCTCTCTATCCCGCCACCTTCCACCACTGACCACCGGCCTCCCACATTCGAGCCCTAAACGCAGGTCACGCAACACCTTCAAGCCCTAGACACAGCAACTTCAAGCCCTTGAACTTCGCGAGATGCGGCAGCCAGCAACAGTCCTTCGAGTCTACATTTCCACCAATGATTCAACGGCAAAGGAAAAAGAAGGTAAAGCCCCTTGATTCTAATTCCTAAACCGCACTGAAGTTCTATCTGAAAATTAATTTTCTTGTTCATTCTGTGAATCCCATTTAAAAGAGCAAGTTTTTGGGTTTTTGAATTTTCTTTTTCTAGCTCCTAGTTTTTCACAAGATTTGTCAATTAATTGATGATTTATTTGTTGTAATTGAGTTAGCTTTGAAAATATGCTTTCACTACTGTTTTTGTTTTGTGCATTTCTTAGAATTGGCTGTGAAAGAGCACTATTTATTTGGACATGAAATCCCGAATTTGTAGTTCTGTTGAGGATGAATGGATGATAAATTGGGGGCACCATTCGGGAAATTTGGAGTGAGGAATTCTAGCCTAGGAGCTGGCAAATTACCCGACTGTGTTGGCTTTTTAGCTATGGTTACTACAAAATAAAATATTATCTATATCGATCAAATTGCTGGTTGTGCAATAAAGCAATAATAATTCTTTTTAGGATCAAACATCTTTATTGTTATGGTTTTGCAAAGTTTTTTCTAGCAAAGTTTTTTCTAGATTGATAGCGTGTATGCATATGTTGTGTATACCTGTGCGAATGTGTACCTATACTAATCGATACGCCCATAAAACAATCATTTGTAATTGCATATGCATATGCATGTAAATAATTTATAATGCTTTTCCTCTTGAATGGCGTTTACCAGTTGCCTCATATGTTGCCATTGGAGGAAGCATTTGCTACTGCTGTTTCTGCCCTTGGCATTGAGAATAAGGATGGGCTTCTTGTGTATGATGGAAAATTACTTTTCAGTGCAGCTCATGTTTGGTGGTGAGTTTTAAATTCAAACCAAAGAAACAAAATAGAAGCATTAAACTTGTGAGTTCTTTGATTATGAGTGAGAAACTCGTCAACTTCTTTTATATAACAGGATGTTCCATGTTTTTGGTCATGACAAAATTTGGGTTTTAGATGGAGGCCTGCCAAGATGGCGTGCTTCGGGATTTGATGTTGAATCAAGTGCTTCAAATGATGCTATCTTCAAAGCTCGTGCTGCCAGTGAGGCAATTGAGAAAGTATACCAAGGACAGCATGTAAGTCATTGGTTATCTATGTAAAATTGTGTTAACTATCTTTGGTTCATAATGCGTTAGTTGTTTGGATGATTGGTAGAAATCATCAATATTACACGTATTTCTCAGTCATCAATACATATTTTATGAGTTAAAATAAAGTCAAAGTTGCCAAAGACATCTGAATGTTGGCACTGTTGGCCAACCACTATATAATCTGCTTTCTAGAACCGTCTGTGTGTTTGAAGGTCACAAAATTGTCACATTACATAATGAGTTCAATAGTTCACAGAATGAAGGTTTTACTTGGAACATTATTTATAATTCAACCATTCCTTATGATGCAAGCTTACCATTCCTTTTGGCTTGTCATTGGACTACTATTTCTCTGTTCTGTAAAACCTTTCATTCTTCTACTATTGTGATGTGCTGTTCAAAAACGTTGATAGTGTTTACATTGTCTTAGTTTCTGTTTTGCTTAATGTTTTCAGATGTTCAAGAATTATTATGAATTCCAATCATTTATTGTCCAATCATTTTTTTTTCCAGATGGTCATGTTTTTAATGTCCAGCTTCCTCTTCTTTTTGGTGTACCAATGAACAATATCTTTTCCTTTGTGCCATTTTCTCATTCTCTTTTCTTGTGAGCATTTACTCATGGCCTTTTGCGTTACTGCATAAAAAAATAAAAATAAAAATAAAAATTTGAGGGTTCGTTTAGTAAACAATAATTTCCAGGTTGATGTTGGCTTATGTCACTTGTGCATTTAACTTATAAAAACTCCTTTTTTATTTATTTCTAACTTTACAGATGGGTTCATTCTTCATGGTTCTCAAGATATAGGGACTGTACAAGTCTGATTGTCGCATCTATATCATATCTTGTTTATCAGACTATAGTTTCGAGAATCGCTTGTAAGAAAAAATAATAAGAGAGAACTTACAAGAAAGCTACTAAGGTAATTGGTTGCAAGTATGGCTAAGCAAATGGATCTATTCTGTTGCAATTGGATTGATGGATCCGGTTCAACTGCAGTGGCCAAGGGGTAGGAATTTGCAAATTTCATGGTGCAATTTGGATTGTCTACTCAAATTTTTGTAGGTAGTGATTGTTCCTTCTTTTTTTTCTTTCTTTTTTTTTTTTTTTTTTTTTTTTTTTTTGTATATTATTCATGGAAGAGGTGATTAAATTTTTGTACAGAGGCATTTTTGTATATTATTTTTGTAGGTAGTGATTGTCCAAATTTTGTTTTTTTTTTTTTTTTGTTTTTTGTATATTATTCATGGAAGAGGTGATTAAATTTTTGTACTGAGGCATTTTTGTATATTATTTTTGAAGGTAGTGATTGTCCAATATTTTTTATTTTTATTATTTATTTATTTATTTTTAAGTTATGTGGTCTTGTATTATGTTCAAGTGTATTGATTCAAAAATTTGTAATGAGATTATCAATTTTTATGCAATTTCAAAATTTGTTCACAAATTGTCATTTTCAATTTTACAAATCAATTAATATAAATTGGTGTTAAAAAAACTATGACAACGTTTAAACAGCGTTGCAAAAGAAAAATCAATTAATATAAATTTGTGTAAAAAAAACTACGGCAACGTTTAAACAACGTTGCAAAAGACAGTCTTTTGCAACGTTGATAAAATGCTGCAAAAGCTAGTCTCTTGCAACGTTAAATAAACGCTGCAAAAAGTCTTCTCTCAATGGCGACATCGACCTTTGCAATACAAGGTAAAACGTTGTAAAAGGTCTTTTGCAGCATTTTTTTGCCGTTGCAAAAACTTTTTTTTGTGTAGTGTTATTTCCATCAAAATACATTCTTCAACTGTGACTTGACTCAATTTTAATCACACATTCTTCATTAAAATAGTATTACACTCAAATTTAAAACTTTTCTTTATTTTTAATTACATTTCTCATCAATACACTATTTAAAAATGTATTTTATTGTCAAGAATAGGGCTCAAAGAAGGGCATAATGTGTTGACTAAATTGTTTTCACTGCCATTTCATGAGAATAAAGAATATTGATTCATCGACATTGCTAATTTATAAGCCTGGTATGAGCCCGATTTTTCTCAAAACTTATTTTCAAGCACAAATTTTCCCATAAAAAAATTTTACACAACTAAAATTTTTCCATACTTTTTGACTAAGATTCTACAAAAAATCACCATTGAAAAACACATTTCTCCCAAAAAAAAAATAAAATAATAATAATAATAAAATGGGGGCTCAAATAGGTGTTAAGTATTACTATAAAAAAAAAAAAAATCATTTTTTGACCCACACAAAAAATTTATTGGTAAATAAAAAAATTGAAGAATTCTTATGTTTATAGAAGTATAAGAGCAATCCAATGAATTCTCTAAATACAAGATACTTCTATTTAAGAGAGTCAATACTAAAATATAAACCCATTAAACTCTCTATTTTGATCTCTTTTTTTTTTCTTTCATAATAGACTCCCTATTCTTACTTGGTAATTATTATTCTTTAAAAAATAGAAATATTTTTTAAAGCCAATAGTAGAATTTTCTTCCAAAATTTTTTATAGGATTTCTCCCCTGATGGTGTTGTGTGTGTGTGTGTGTGTTTTTTTTTTTTTTTTTTCAAGTTCTTTACATAAAAGAAGTGAAATGGAGTTTTCGTCATTATTTTGGTCAGAAAGTATACTTCAATCCGTAAATACTAAGATTTTCAAGAATGCTAACCTTTAATTGCACCTAGATCTAAGCTTTTTCTTAGAAACAAAAATTGGATCTTATATTTTCAATCATTTATCAGATGTGCAAATGACACTATTTACAGATGATTTTTTTTTCTTTTTTCTTTTGGTCACTTTTTATGAGTTGATGTTCTCTCATTATTATGTTGGACGTCTTGATTACGTCCAATTTATAAGATTATCGTTGAGTTTTGTTCTTTTGTGATGTTAGTCATGTAGTTCTTTGTCATCAATTTGTAGTAGAAGTTCATACCACAATTATATCTAACTATCTCTCTCAAAATAAGTTAAACATATTCTAAGCACGATTCAAAATATTTTTATTCTGAATACATATACAAAGTAATACATTCAATTACACAATTATTTATATGATTTTATACACCATATATTTTATCTCCAATATTTATTGACCGCATATTGACATTGCAGTATTTTAAACTTATTATTAACCTCTCAACACTATAACTAATTACAGTGGATAAGCAATCAATTAATGCAAAATTCTTGCAAGATTAATAAAAACTTCTTTTGATGGCTGTTCATGAAGATGAGACAAAACTTGATGTCAATATACTGCACAAATACACAAAACAGCTTACCTTTAAATTAAAAATAATTATACAAACGTTTCATCTTTATCCAATATAAGAAAATGTACCTTGCATGTTTTTAATGATTATACAACAAGAATAATAAAAAATCATCGCTTGAAGTGTGTATGAGTACAAGAAATCTTGATATTCATTTCCAAGCTTTAATTTTCAAATTCTTGATGTAATTTTCTTGCAATTCCTCACTAGGTTTGATCTTCTCTCCAAAATATGGTGGTTTAGCCCCCTCTTATTAGATTTTGTGATATGAATTGATTTAAGATGTTAGAGTGAGGTCCCCCAATCTTTACCCATGTTTTGGATTTATATTGGCCAAATATTAAGTGAAAATTGCATGAAAATTAGTTTTCAAAAGAGTTAAAGAGTTTCAATCAAATATGAAAAATTGTTCGTGCTAGTGTGAAGAAATCCATGTGATTGCATGGACATACCCCAATGATCACATATGCCTGCTGAATTGGCATCGGTATTTCAAGAAACAAGGATTGCAATCGCAACTCTTTGCACTTCGCACCCTTATGATCTTCCAGGGTTTGCGTTTTGATCCTCAAATTTTGTCCTTTGTTAAGTTGATTCCTTGCTTTGAGCAATTCTCATATTTTACCTTCTAATTCCATCCAATTGATATCTTGCATTCTTAATTCATCGTTTCTTGACTTTTGGATATTTATAATTTGGTCTCTAAACTTTGGAAATCTTTCTTTTTTGTCATTTTGCATTTCTTTCTTTAAATTTAACTTTTCAAACATCAAGTTTGTAATAACCATGTCAAATAAATAAATAATAGTCAAACCCAAAATTTGGGTCAAGACTCAAGAATGTCATGCTAAGGAAGGAAAAACAAAACCAGAAGAAAAAAAAAAAAGAAAAGAAAAGGGAGGGATAGCAAACAAAATTTGAGAAGTCTGACGGTGGAGTTGGACCTTCTAAACAATTGATATACATAAAAAAAAAAAAATCCAAATCCACCTCTTCATACCCTTATCATCTTCTGGATGTTCATATCTTTAAACCTGATCTCTTCCAAAGTAGTACTATATAATCAATGATATACCTACACTTATAGGTACATTTCTTTCTCTGACTCTGTCCTTGATTCATTTTCATTTGTAGCTAGCAAGTAGCAATGGAGAACCAAAGCAGCCAAAGAAACCTCGATCCTCTGCATAATCATGGCATTCGTATCACAACCCCTCAAGGCCCAGCTCCACCCAAAATCCATCGCTCTGATTTTCCTAAAGATTTTATCTTTGGTTCTGCAACATCGGCTTATCAGGTGTGTGTACTTAATGAGTTATGTTTCATATGTGGTTATGATTTTGTTTCTTTTTTCTTTGTTAATGCTCTCTACAGAAATATTCACCTTTTCAGACAAACTATTAATATTGATTTGTAGATAATAATAAGAATTGCTAAAACAATCTTGAGAATGCGTATATACGTGTAAGGCTCATGCATATGTTGTTAAATTCCATGTGTTCTTCCTAATAATATGGGGAAAAAACGTGCAAACGAACACTCTAGTTGGAAGAAATCGAAAATCGAAAATATTATTCAATGAAAATGAAAAAAGAGAAAGAAACTTAAATTAATTTAGATGGTCACTTAGCCTCTCTACGCAAGGTTAGAATGCTCAACACTCATGCATGCACCCCTTTTTCTCTTTTTCTGCTTTTCTCTCTGCAGTCTACACTATCGGACATAAATTTATGAGCGAGTTTTTCACCCAATACATAATATTATTCAATGCAGCTGACCAATTAAAAATATTAATTGAGTGAAATCTAACATGTAATTCGTTTTCTGGGCCATATGTGTAATATTTGCAGGTTGAAGGTGCCTGGAATGAAGATGGTAAAGGCGAGAGTAATTGGGATCGTTTCACATCCGATAATCCTGGTTTCTTCTTCTTCTTCTTCTTCTTCTTCTTCTCTCTCTCTCTCTCTCTCTCACACACACACACACACACATGCCTCACACAAACACGTGTATGTATGTATCCATTTTTGAGGGATTTTGTTGGGATGGCAGAAAAAATTCAAGATCAAGGCAATGGACGTTTGGCTATTAATCACTACCATCAGTGGAAGGTACTTCACCATTCCATGTTTATTCCAACTTTGACATTTGATGGGCCTTATTTAATTTAAACTTCTAACGTTCTAGTGTAAATAACACTTGACTTAAATTAATTCGGGAACTTATCTTTCTCGCTTGAAATAAAATAAAATGCTTAATAAGATAGATTTAGACCAAATTATTTATTGAATACTAATGGGAAAATAATACATCAACAAATAAGTTCACTTACAGGTAAAAAATTGTTTATAGGTAAGTTTTTAGATGCGGAAAATCTTTTATTTAGACGAATAATAAGTAAGAACATTAACTTATGGAAGCTGTTACACTTACAGGGGTCTATTTTACAAACCTTGCAAAATCCCTCACAGTCGCAGGGCTTCTTTCTAATCCTATCCTCAACAAATCATAATCCTTCTAATCTTTCCCCTTAACACTAAATTAATGCAACCAAAGTAATTTAAATTTAATTGTTTTATAATCATATTTTAAGCTCCATTACTTATAAGTTAATATGTTAAGCTCCAAACATAATAAAAGCATAACTCGAACATAACTTTTTCAATCTAGTTTCATTGGACTTCAATGACGACCCTGTCCTTTATTAATTTCCATTTTCAATTTAGTTGTTGCGTTCCATAGTAAGAAGAAGATATCAAGAGGAATTCTTTTTAATCATTCTCAATAATGTCACAGGAAGATGTTGCTTTGATAAAGAAAGTGGGTTTTGATTCTTATAGATTTTCAATTGCTTGGACAAGAATACTACCGGGTATGTCTGAATGCATACATGCAGTGCATCATTTTTTTAATAAAAAATAATAATCAATCTTTTAGATGTAGTTTAAATTGGTATTTCAGGAGGAAGATTAAGTATTGACATGATTACATGTAGTGCATCATTTTTTTTTTTTTTTTTTTATAAAAAATAATAATCAATCTTTTAGTTGTACTTTAAATTGGTATTTCAGGAGGAAGATTAAGTGCTGGCGTAAACAGAGAAGGAGTTAATTACTATAATAGTCTTATAAACTTGCTCGTGGCTGAAGGTGGTGTTATTTATCCTTTACAATTGGTGTTTGTTTCTATTTACTTAACGAGTTAAATGTTAAAATTAATATGGTTTTATTAGAAAGCAGAAGTAAAGGGTGAAAAATCTTACCTTGGATTCTTATAAACCATTTTACAGGCATTACACCTTGTGCAACTATCTTTCACTGGGATGTTCCCCAATGTTTGGAAGAGGAGTATGGTGGCTTTTTAAGCCCTCAGATTGTGTAAGTAATTCAATATTGCATAACTAGGCAGAAATTACTTGGAAGTTTCCAGAAAATGAAAGCAAATTCAAGGGAAAGAAGGATATTTTTTTCGGAAACTGGATTTATTGTACGAAAATTGAGTAAGCTAATGTTGTAGTTAAAAGGTATTACACTGTAAAACTTATTTTCATACATTATTGTATTGTAGGGAAGATTTTTCCGATTTTGCCGAGATTTGCTTCTGGGAATTCGGTGATCGTGTGAAACTTTGGATCACATTGAATGAGCCATGGAGCTTTGCTGTTTCCGGATACGCGTTAGGTATTTTTGCACCTGGCCGGGGTCCAACACAAGATGAGAACGTAACAATAGCTGTCCATCGTCATAGATGTAATGTTCAGGATACAAATATTTGCGGCGAGGGAAATCCAGGCACGGAACCGTATATTGTCGCACATCATTTGATCCTTGCACATGCAGTAGCAGTTGATATATACAGGAAAATCTTTCAGGTTGTTGTTTTTATCTTATGCAAGCAATTCTTTTCACTTTTGAGATTCTGTATTAGTTTATGCAAATACATTTGTACAGAAACTTCAAGGGGGCAAGATTGGGGTCACAAATGTCACAGCATGGTATGAGCCATTCAATAACACAACAGCTGATAAAGAGGCTGCTTCAAGGGCAGTTGATTTTGCGTTGGGATGGTAATTGCCAATTATATTTTGTATATCTTCTCATAAATAAGAATAGCAAATCATTTTAAGGAAATGAGCAGACTTTAAGTGAGACATAAAATGACTTCTAATCTAGAATTTCTCTTCCTGGTCGTAAGTCTCAATCCTGTTTTTGTGCTTTTTCAGGTTTGTAGCACCCGTGGTTACTGGTGATTATCCACCAGTTATGAGACGATTACTAAGAGACCGCCTTCCCAAATTTACACAAGAACAGGTTACTTTGGTGAAGGGATCCTATGACTTTTTAGGAATAAACTACTACACTACTCATTATGCAACAAATGCACCTAAGGCACCTGGTGCAAAACCAAGTTACAATAATGATCACGAGGTTCAAACATCAAGTAAGTATGAGATATTTTTAAAGTACATGATGACATCAACTTTTTGTGTCAATACACTCTTGTAATGTGGTTCTCACTCTCACATAACACTGTAGCTGCACGCAATGGGATGCCGATAGGTGAACAGGTATGTTTTTCACTTTTCCCTTTCCTCACAATAAAATCAGATAATCCAACAATTTATGCTTACCCGCAGAAGAGATTTCAATGATTTATTCTAATGCATTACTGCAACAAGTTTCTAGTATAATTTTAATGTCCTTGATTTTGTCAGGCTGGTTCTAGTTGGTTGTACATTGTTCCAGAAGGGCTTTACAAGCTCTTGGTTCATTTGAAAGAAAGATACAATAATCCCAATATTTACATCACAGAGAATGGTAAATTCACAGCGTCTTTTTAGAGTATTTTTCTACAGAAAAATATCTTTTGCTCTTTATCAGTAATAATGCTATTTAATGGATGATTTTGTGCAGGAGTGGATGAATTGAACAATAGAACAACAGTTGCACAAGCCCGGTTTGACGATATGAGGGTTAGATCTCACCATGACCACCTTCTCCAAATTAAGAAAGCATTGGAGTAAGTCATCATTCATATAATTATTGAATCAACCCAAATATTAACTTGCGAAATTAATTGACTATCTCATAATAAAATGAATGTTCATAATTTCGCTTTCGTCTTCAGCCATGGTGTTCGTGTGAAGGCTTATTACTTATGGTCAATGTTCGACAATTTTGAATGGGCCGATGGATACACGGTTAGATTTGGTATTATTCATGTAGATTTTGAGAATAATCAGTTGAAAAGGTTCCCGAAAAGCTCTGCTTTATGGTGGATGGAATTCTTGAACGTGATGAAGGTAAAGAAGCAGATCAAGAAGAAGAAGAAGCACAAGTTCCTTTTGTTCTGAAATGTTATGTTGAATAATGCAAGAATAGATGGATGCGTGCGTGCAACAGTCCCTTTTGTTCGCTTGCAGCTTGATGTGGGGATCGAAAGCTCGGTTTCTGCAAACGAAAGATTTTGAGTGTGTTCCAGTGTCTATGGTTTGTGGAATAATGCATGTTTGGATGCGTTGTGTTTGTATATAAATGTGTGTGCGAATACTATTGTAATTGATGTAATGAGTTTAGGTTGTGAAATTGTGTATTTCTGTTCAGAAATTCTATCACTTCAAACGAAAACATATGCGTTGGTCACTTCACTTAATTGGGACAGAACCGTTTTCACTGCCATTTCATGAGAATTAAAGAATATTCATTCATCGACATTGCTAATTAAGTATTACTATAAAATATTATTTTTTTGACCTACACAAAAAATTTATTGATAATAAAAACATTGAACAATACTCATGTCTATAGAAATATAAGAGCATATCAATACAATATATTTCTATTCTAGAGAGTCAATAATTAAAAATAAACTCCATAAAACTCTCTGTTGGTATTAACAGTCCCAATAATCCAAAGAAAGTATAGAAATATAAAAGAATACGAAAATTTTTTCGTCCGAAGGTCCAGATGTTCACCCAAAAAGGCTACGTCACCACGTTGAGCTTCCACCAAAGTGGTTAACGCTCTAATCCCCTAGAAACCAGCAATAGAGTATCAATACAAAGTTTACAAACTACAGATCTAAAAAGATCAACCCTCAGACCCTATTTTTTTCCTCACAGATCGAACAGACAGATTACACCAAGTAATCGACCCTCACTGTTCAACCAAGAACAGATACAATCTCTACACCAAATACACAAACCAGATCTCACCAAGAACATCAAATGATTTAGAGATTAAAACCAAAAATCAGAGGTTTTTCGAGAGAGAAAATTACAGAGAGCAAAAATGAAAAGCTAAACCCTATAAGTCTCTCGAATGAATGGTAAGTGAAAAGTCTAGGGCCAAGTATAGTGGAACGTCATTTGCATCCAACGGTTCAGCCGACTCCACCTGGTACCATCTGGTCCATCCAATTAAAACAAACTAAAATCGCATTTGGAGGAAACACGACTTTGCACAAGTGGGGGCAAAAACCAGGTCACAAAACTTGGGCTCAAGTGTTGGGTTCCATCATTGGGCCTGAAAGGTGTTAAGCATTTTATTTAACACTCTCTATTTTAACTTTTTAAGATATAGAATATCAAACTCAATCTCCATTCTTACTTTGTAACTGTTAATCGTAAAAAAATAGAAATTTTTTTAAAGCAACAGTAGAATTTTCTTTCAAAGTTTTGCCAGGATTTTTCCCCTTTTGGGAAACTTTTGGCTGTGTTTTTGTACAAGTTCTTTGTATAAAATAAGAGAGATGGAGTTTTAGGCATTATTTTGGTCGGAAAGTACACTTCAATCCGTAAATGTTAAGATTTTCAAGAATGCTGACCTTTAATTGCACCCTGATTCGAGACATCTTTTTATAATTAAAAAATTGAATCCTAGATTTTCAATCATTTATTAGACGTGAAAATGACATTATTTACAGGCGATTAAGAGTTTGTCTGGTATGAGTTGATGTTCTCTCGTTATTGTGTTAGAAGGCATGATTACGTCCAATATCTAAGATTCTCGTTAAGTTTTGTTTTTTTTCTTTTGTGACATTTGTCATGTATTTCTTTGTCACTAACTTGTGTTAGATGATCAACTACTACTCTTGTTGCAAATTATTAAGCTATTGAATGCCATTTCATGTTTCATGTGTGTATTTCCATATATGTTGTCTTCAACTATAAACCATAACGGTAACAACTATAGGTTGAAGTATATGTATACACAAGCCAGTTTCGCTGTTTCACATGTATTAATGCATTAGTGCCTAGTTAATGTTTTTTGCCCTAAACCAATAACATGTTACATCAATCCTGACACCGAACTTTGAACCAATTCTATGAAGTGTCCGGAGAGAATCAGTCAAATATATCTTTTTGGAAATCTCTCTCCGTCTTGGTTCCAATGCATCAAACCTTGCAATTTTTTATTATTTGTAGAGAAAGTTATTGTTAAATATACTCAATAATACTTCATGCCTCTCAATGTCAGAAATTTTTTAATTAAATAGAATCAAAATCACAATTAAATCTGGTACCTATCAATTGTAATATTCATTAATGGTAACCTATTAAATATGGTGGTTTTCCTTATATTCGAGCTTTCCTTATATTTGAGATTTTTTTTATATTCTAGTGACATTCCCATCAAATTGATACTCATAAAGGAATCAATTTGAAATCATAAATTGGAGCCTTGACAGTGCTCGTACCCACGAAGAAGAGACATAAATTATAGCAATCATCTACAAAAAAAAAATAACAATGAGAGATCTAAGAACAACGAATAGTGCATAAACAACCAAGAACCACTTTGAAAACCACTCCAAGAACACTCTAAAGTCATTTTAGAGAGCTCACATCTCAAGAGAATTTTTAAAAGGAATTCACAAAGTGTGTTTTGATCACACATAATAATCTCTACCAGTCGAGAAAACTCGATCGAACACATAATCCATGTTCCAACAAAATCTCTAACGGCCAATGCACCAGTCAAAAATTTATCATTATATCACTGCCAATATGTTACAGTTGGAAGAAATTTCACTGAACAGCCTATACCAAAAACTCAAAGATGATCCTCCTTTGAGAATTCAAAATTCTAGCACATCATCTGAAAAGCCAAAATCACAAGAAGAAATATTTTCACAACTACCAAAAAAATTCCTTTAGCATTCACACCTTTCTTAAGACAACTTCCCACATCTTCCCAACCATTTACACTTGTTACTTTGGAGTCAATGCCAAATATTCAGAGAAAAATATCCCATAATTATGCAATCCCCAAAAAAATTCAATAATTAGCCGAATTATGCAGCTCAATATTCAGCCTTACTCACTAATCTCCCAAAATTTTAAATAAAGTAGCCCAACAATACTTCAACCTAATAATCAACCCACAAAACTATATCCCAATAATATGTCCGATACATTAATAAAGTGGCACAAACTAAGATTAAATATAGAGAAAATTACACAGAGAGCTGTTTTTAAAGTTTAAATTTCATTATTCAAATTTTAAGTTTAAACTTTCATAAATCAGGTTATAATTATTTATTTAATATTCTTAACAAATATATTTTTAATAATCAATAAATTAGTTACCGTCATTTACGCTAGTGGGAGAGAGAATTTTTAAAATCAAATTTCATTAACTCTAATATTCTATTTCCAGCAACGGAGAAATTGAATATCATTCTTCAACCAACAGTACCAAGTTCGCCTGAGAGATTTCCTCATTTTTGACCGCTTTCACCGGTGTTTTTGCTGAATCTCTCCTCCATACTTCATTCATTCAACCTTATATTGTAATTCAAGAACTTATTAACCCTAACTCCTTACAAACCCAAATCGAAAATGCCATTAACAAAAGAGTGTAGATCAAAAATCTCGTTCTAGTAGGTGTAGGTCCCTCTCTATCTCCGTAGGTGGGTGCAGGTGCTAATGTGCACATTTACACCTTTGGGTATGTGGAGATCATGATTGCTAATATTAAGCAAGCTGAGCAGCGTTTGACTACTTTGAGTTTGGAGTTGAAGGTGAGAATATGAAAACTTATTCTCTTTGGTATGTTGAGATGCATTGCGTACAATTCTTATCAAGTTAAATACATTCCTTAGGTTTGTTCTGTCAAGGTTTCCAATTGATTCCAATTCTGTAGAGTTGAACAATAGTTCTTTTGGTCAAGTTTCATGTTATAATTACAATAATTACTTACTTAATTATTAAAATTGTTGGAAACAAGGACTATTTAGGAGTGTTTATTGTTTCATATCTAGGCTTTAGGTTTGCACTTATTTCTGGAAACGCATCCCCCATCCAACCTCTGCACACCAACACCAACCCTTATAGAAAAGCGAAAACTTGCACACCAACACCAGCCCTTATATTTCCAGCAGGTTGCATGTCGTGATTTGTACCGATATTATCCTGACACTGACCCACCTCCATTCTTCCTAACGAGGAGGGAGGAAAAATTCAATGTGGTATTAAAATCTTGTTCAATTAATTGTATGTAGGCTTGTAAAGAAATTTTGGCTAACTAATCTGAAATGGTATAAGCTACATATAAATAATGTGTTATTGGTGCTTTCAAAACTATGTAGACTTGTGTAATAAGGATTGGCTAGTATTGTGTAATCTGGGATGCAGATAATTAGATTGGATTATTTTGTTTATAATAATTTGTATTGGTCAATCACTGCTTCTCGTACATTCTACAGGTTGCTGAGTCAAATAGAATTATGATCTAGAAATATCAACCTTAAAGCTCTAAATGAAGGAGTTGGGCCAGAAGTTAAAGAGAGCAATGCTCATGAGCAATCATATGAAAGAGAAGCTAGGATGCTAGAACAAGAAAAAATTCACCTAGAGTAGAAGTACCAATTCGAGTTTAATATATTTGAGCAAGCTACAAAGTGAGGGGAAAATGGGGAACTAAATGATTGATGTATTCATTTTTTTAAACAAAAATTTATATACTTGAGAGATGAATAGTTGATGTACGTACTATATGGTTGAAACATTTAATGTGTATGAATATGAATTTATTTTGTTTTGGTTAATAAATTTATTTTGTTTGTTCATGTTACTGTTGAAATTTTGGACGTGTAAGTTTGCGTCATTTAAGCATGTCGTATGAGATTTTTTTCCTATCATTTAAGTTGTTCATTTGTTACTTCATTTTGCTAAAAAAATGTCTTCCGCTACAAGTCAAAGGTTGTATCACAAATCACATATAATTGGTAACATATCACAATTAGACATATATCTGGTCACATGTACCAAATCACTGCTCCCAGGCCATGGGTCACAAGTCATGGGTGAAAATTGGTCACATGTCCTTTGTTACCACTTATAATTCAATTGTCAAAGTTGAATGAGCACTTGTTACATGTCACGAGTCTTTACGCAATTGATAGAGTCCATTGATTTATACTCACATGTCACAGGTACCAGTTCATAGGTTACATATCATTGTACACAGGTCACAATATCCACAAGTTACAGATCAAATAGAATTGGTCACCAATTACTGATTTATGTCTACATGTCACAAGTTATAGTTCACAGATCGCTAGTAACACGTAACAGTTCGCAGGTGCTCGTGAGTATGGAGTTGATGTACACGATGGTGGCGACTGTAGTGGGGTAGAGTAGATGGGATGAAGAGCAATTATGACGAGTTATTGGATAATTGTGACCAATAAAATGAATAATTTATGACCCATAAATAATGTGACCTAAAAAATGTGTGATATGTGACTACATTTGTAACTGTTATCTAAAATTTGTGATTCGTGATTGATAAATAAATTGTAACCAATGAATTTGAAAATTTGTGATAAGATAAATAAGTTTAATTTAATAGTTAGTGATCGATAAATGAGTTGTAACCAATTAATTTAATAATTTGTGATCGATAAATGACTTGTGATCAATTAATTTGATAATTCGTGATCAGTAAATAATTTTTTACGTAGAAAAATATATAAATTGAGACTAAATTTGTAATTGACACTTATAATCATATCTTTGTGATTGCGACTTTGTGTGGTTTGTGATTGACATGTGACCATAACTACAAATTATGTCTTGTTACAACCATGATTCGTTTAACTAAATTATATGTCTCAAAATTGAAAAAAATAATGATCTTGGAATTCAAGATATGTTTGAGAGAGTGAAAGTAAGATGTTCACATTTGAGACCTTGGATAAATATTATGGCCTATAATTGAAATTTAACACATCACAATCACATATCATACAATTTATAGGCCACAATTACATACTAAGTCACAATTACTCAAGGTCATGGTCATAGTCACATACGACACAATTTATTAATCACAATTAAATATGATGTCACAAATCATACAATTAATAGGTCATAGATAATTTATTAACTATAGATTATACAATTAACTGGTCACGGTCACTAATTTGTCTTAGCACAAAATACATCATTTCTATTAGTCACAAATCACACCAGTTTCCCTTGAATCTTTGCTGCACATCACTAATAAATCACACCATTTCTAGTCACAAGCCACCTCATTTTCCTTGGCCCAAATTTAATCAATTCGGCTGCCCATCTCACATATTTGTATTTACCATTGACAATATGATTTGCGTTTACCATCATGTCTAATGGAAGCAAGCTTCCATTTTTACACAGAAAAGTGAAATGGAAGCAAATACACTATAGCAACACTCAGAAACACAATTATTAGCTTGATACTAGCCTATTACTCTAGTTCTAGACATTGTCCTACATCTGCATTCTTAATTAACTAATATATGTAGCCTTGACAGTAGCTACATTTTTTATAATTTTGATCTCCTCAACAAATTATTTTCATTGAATGCCTATTTTTTCTATGTTCTACCAAACATTTGACAATCAAAAATCCTGATACTCTCAACTTCTCCACTCAAAACTAATTATATATCTCACCTGTAATACCATACCAATTATGTCACCCATCACCATAGTCATTGCCACCACTACCGTATTATTCTTCCTTTTCATCATCACATTCGTTGAAGCCCACTAAACAAAAGATGAGTACACCACCTTTGAATCTCAATCTTTATCTGTTGTCGATGAGAGCTGCGTCATTCGATTCCTTATGGTGAAGATTGTCAACATGGAAGAAAACAATAACTTAATTAAACCTATTCTTTGATTGTTCAATTTGAAAGATCAGAGAGAGAGAGAGAGAGAGAGAGAGAGATATCTTTCATTGGGAAAGTTGTATAAAGAAAGATTTTGCCAGATTAGCGAGGATACAGCAGAGTGGGAAATTTGTGGTTATATATATTATGATGAAATTGATTTTCCTAAATTTCATACATCTTATATATATATATATATATATTATTTTAATTATCACCTAATTTTTGAAATGTTTTTATAAGTTTGTTAAATGTGAAATTTTATAGTTAAAGTATTGTAGTTATGTATTTTTCCCATAAATACTACAGCCTAATACACTTACTGTAAGCCGATAATTTGCCCAAATACTTTAGTCCAATAACAAAACTAACACGCTAAAAATGGCCCGAACTAAGAATAAATTTTGCTGGAAGAAATTGCTTACAGAGATTATCATCCAGAAATATCTTCTCTTCCATGGAGTCCACTATAAATCTCATATCAGAAGAAAGTGAAGATATGTCTCTAAACTGCTTACCGTCCTTTTGCCCCATTTGAAAAGGAAAAGCAAGGAGCTTCTGCCAGTTGCATGAAATTTGGGGAAAGAGGATTTCTTTGGATGATTATAGTGACGTTTTCGCTTCTATCTGCAAAGAGACTGACGATCGTATAGGTTATAACGGTGATCCCCATGGGGATCAGTTGGTTATTGAGAGAACTTCTGCTAGTGACTTTTCATATCAGGTTTTGGCAACCCAAGTGCCTAAAGATTTTACAGAAGAGACAAGTTTTGAAGAACAAAATCCCAGTGCGAAAAGTTTGCCCAAGGTAATTGTGAGTAATGGTGTTGACAAGACTAGAAATGGAAGATTGTGACTGATGTAGATTTTAAGAAGGAAGAAGCACTTGAAGATAAATTGACATCCAAGACCGAGTCGGATGATTTGGCTACTCAAAAACCAATTAGTTCAGAGCTTAAGCCTGAGCAAAGGTCTAATGATATAGGAAGGGCAAAATCAAAGTGGGATAGACCTTGAACCGATCAAAAGGCCACTACTAAAAAAGGCTCAATAGTTTCTTCCCCAATAGAAGGACCTAGAAAGAGAAGTGAATTTGATGAAATGGTCGATAAATGCTTGAGTGCAACTTTGCTAGTCAGATTTTTGAAGCCTAAAGAAAAGACGAGGGAAGTTAAGAGGGAGAAAATGGGACTCGTAAGCAAAGCCTGTGATCAGGAGATTTAGAAACTGAAGAAGAAAGGAAAGTATTTCGATTCACTATTGATAATCGGGCCTTCGGGTTTGGATTTGATAACCTAAATACCATGAAGACTCCTCTCGCCATGAGAAAATTTAACCAAGAAAACGAAAAAAAAAATTCTAAGGAATTGGCTTTGATACAATGTCAAATATACTCAATAAGACTCCATGTCTCTCAAGGTAAGAGGTTCTCTCATTATATATAACAAAATACAAGCTACTGGAAGCAGCTGGAAGCTTGAAAAACTACTGGAATCAGCCACGGAGCAGCAAACAGATTCAACTATTAGTTAGATGTAAACATACACATGTCATAATTGTATTGGTTAGTTTGTTGAGTTTGTTGATCAAAATTTCTATTTGTACCGTGTTGTAAATATCATATGGATGAGATGAATAAAATTCATTCTTTTCTCCTATTTTGGAAAATGGTATCAGAGCCATAATTAATAAGTTTCATCTCTTTCTCTACTTCATCATTGATTGTTCGAAGTTCTGATTTCTATTCCGAGCAAGAACTTCATGGCCACTGAAACGATCACTTAGTCAGCAAACTCCTCAGCCATAAACAACACTAACATTGATGATGGAACCAGCTCGTACTACTTACATCACACTGATTATCCAGGATTGGTATTTATCTCATAACCATTAAATGGAGACAATTATGCTTCATGGAGTATATCAATGAAAATTGCCTTATCTGTCAAGAACAAATTGGGATTCATTGACGGTTCTATACCTTAGCCAAGGGACAATGATGATTTGTCTAAATCCTGGATACGCAACAATAATTTAGTTATCTTGTGGATCCTCAATTCAGTATCCAAGGACATTTCAACAAGCATTATATATGCAGAATCTACTTATGAAATCTAGAATGACCTTAGAGAGAGATACCAACAAAGGAATGACCCTTGCATCTTTCAATTGAGGAGAGAGTTAACGAATCTTGCACAAGGTCAATCATTTGTAGGAGTGTATTTCACCAAATTAAAGACCATTTGGGAAGAATTAAGAAACTATAGGCCTATGTGTTCATGTGCCAAATGTGAATGTGGAGGTCACAAGAAGCTTACTGCACTATCATACTGAATATGTGATGTCCTTTTTAATGGGATTGAATAACTCCTTTGCTCAAGTTAGGGGACAATTATTGTTGATGGATCTCATTCTCCCTATAAACAAGGTATTTGCACTTGTATCTTAAGAGGATCAGCAAAGGAATGTAAACATCAACAATGGTGCATCGGATTCTATGGCTTTCCATGTTAGAAATGACCCGACGAAGTCCAATACAAGCCAGACACACAATAAATATTAGAGGAAGGAGAGACCCCTGTGCACTTATTGTGGTTACAGTGGGCATGTAGTTGACAAGTGTTATAAGCTACATGGTTATCCTCCTGGGTACAAAGGTAAACAGAAAACTGGTCCAAATCAAAAGCATTATTGGCCATATGTTGCTACTGCAAACTAGATATCTGATTCCAATCTAGAGCATACATATGACAATGTAGGGAACTTTGTGCAAACACTAAATCCCACACAGTATCAACACTTAATAAATGTGCTGAGTACTCACCTTTCAGTTGCAAAGAGTGACGCAAAAGGAGATGGTGAGGGAGATCATGTATCAGGTACCTGTCTGTCCATCTCTTATAATTCAATACCTAATTCCAATAAATGTTGGGTTGTGGACTCTGGAGCTACTGCTCATATTTGTTTCACAAAGTCATCATTTCTATCAATGAAAGTCATCCAAAATGCTTGTCATATTGCCTAAACGTCAAAGAATTCCTGTCCTCTACAAGGGTACTGTAAAAATCAGCTCTAATTTGATTCTCAAGGATGTCCTGTTTGTGCCCCAACTGAAGTTCAATCTACTATCTGTTAGTTCATTGACAAAGGATTCATC
This sequence comes from Olea europaea var. sylvestris, assembly GCF_002742605.1. Classification (NCBI taxonomy): domain Eukaryota; kingdom Viridiplantae; phylum Streptophyta; class Magnoliopsida; order Lamiales; family Oleaceae; genus Olea; species Olea europaea. Next base: position 28,904,250 of record NC_036247.1, on the reverse strand, counting down.
TATTATCATCAAGTTCTTCACTAACTTGTGCATTATTCAGGATCCATCCAGCTTGAGAATGATTGGCAAGGCTAGAAGAGTGGCAGATCTTTACATATTGGAAGCAGATTTTTCTGATTTTAACATTTGTAATGCTTTTAGTGACATGTCTGTTTCTGTTTGCTCAACAATAAATAATGTGACTTCTCACACTTGGTATGACAGACTTAGGCATTTATCTTACCAGAAAATGCAATTGTTAATAGATCAATTACATCTTCCATATAATGATCACAAAGAAAATAAATCTGTTCCCTGCAACATTTGCCCCTTAGCAAAGCAAAGAAGATTATCATTTGTGTCAAATAACCATCTATCCCAAAATGTATTTGACCTTGTTCATTGCGATACTTGGGGACCATATCATGCCCCAACTCATGCAGGCCATAGATATTTCCTCACTTTGGTAGATGATTGCACACAGTTCACATGGATATATCTCATGAAGCAAAAATCTGATGTTGAGTTCATTATTCCTAAGTTTTTCAAGATGGTTGAAACACAGTTCCAGAAGATAATTAAAACCTTTAGAACTAATAATGCACCAGAACTAAAATTTGAGGATTTCTTTGCTTCAAAGAGAATTCTCCATCAATTTTCAAGTGTTGACAAACCTGAGCAAAATTCAGTGGTAGAAATGAAACACCAACACATCCTAAATGTGGCTAGGTCATTGTATTTTCAGTTACAAGTCCCAATTCAATTCTGGGGAGAGTGTGTCCTTACTGCCACCTTCCTTATAAATCGAACACCCTCTCCCATTTTGAATAATAAAACACCATTTTCTCTTTTTTACAGCTTACCAATAGATTACACAAATCTGAGAGCTTTTAGGTCCCTATGTTTTGGTTCAACATTACCCTCTCATAGGTCCAAGTTTCACCCAAGAACCAAACCATGTGTGTTTGTCGGCTATCCCCCTAGAGTAAAAGGCTATAAACTAAATGACATATCTTCCAAAACCTTTTTCATTTCCAGAGATGTGGTCTTTCATGAGTACGTTTTTCCTTTTTCTTCCATCCCACATGAAAATGATCTTATTGATCCCTTTCCTAACATTGTTTTACCCAAACCTGCACATGATATTGCTCCACGATCTACATCAGTACATGATAATCAACCCATAATCATTGATCACAACACACAATCAAGTCCTCAACCTGTTATTCTTAGAAGATCTTGTACTATCAAGCCACCTTCCTACCTTCGAGAATTTCACTGTAATCTCTTGAAAAACTCACTTGAGATGTCAAACTTTGCTACTCCCTATCCTTTACAAAAATACTTGTCCTATAAATCCTTTTCACCTTCACATAGTAGTTATTTACTGAATGTCTCCTCTAATTTTGAACCACAACATTACCATGAAGTAGTTAAATATAGTTCTTGTAGAGAAGCAATGGCAACTGAGTTAGAGGCAATGGAATCAAATAACACCTGGTCAGTCTTACCTCTTCCCACAGGAAAACATTCAGTTGGGTATAAGTGGGTATACAAGATAAAATACAAATCTGATGGAAGCATTGATCCACACAAAGCACGGCTTGTTGCTAAGGGATACACTCAACAAGAGGGGTTGGATTTTGTTGAAACTTTTTCCCCAGTGGCAAAGCTTGTTACTGTGAAAATTTTTCTAGCAATTGCTGCTATCAATTGATGGCACATTACTCAACTGGATGTAAATAATGCCTTTTTGAATGGGGATTTATTTGAGGAAATATATATGGATCTTCCTCTAGGTTACAGCAAACAATCAGCAACTGATGCAAGAAAGGACAACAAGCTAGTGTGTAGGCTGCATAAGTCTATATACGGTCTTAAGCAGGCTTCGAGGCAGTGGTTTTCAAAATTTTATAGTGCCCTCACCTCACATGGTTACACACAATCTAGATCGGATTATTCTCTTTTCACTAAGGGTTCTGGTAAGACTTTTGTGGCCCTTCTAGTGTATGTCGATGATATAATAATCACTAGTTCGATAGTGCAACCATCAGGTCTCTAAAAATATTCCTACACAGTCAATTTAAACTGAAGGATCTTGGTCAATTGAAGTGTTTCCTTGGAGTAGGGATTGCTCATTCACAGAAAGGGATTTTTCTTTCTCAACGCCAATATACTCTTCAATTATTGGAGGATACCGATTTTTTGGCCTGTAAGCCAGCCTTACTACCCATGGATCACAAGGCTCGCTTGTGTTCATTTGAAGGAGAACCTCTAGTTGATGCTTTATCATATCGAAGACTAATTGGCAGGTTGCTCTATTTGACTATCTCCAGATCGAACATCACGTTTGCAACACACAAATTGAGTCAGTTTGTCTCTAAACCTAGGCAACCTCATCTCACTGCATCTCATCACTAGCTACAATACCTCAAATCAACTTTTGGACAAGGTCTTTTCTTTTCGACCACCTCCACTTTTCAATTTCGAGCTTTTGCTGATGCTAATTGCAGGTCTTCTCTCGACACAAGGAAGTCCATCATTGGCTTTTGTGTATTCCTTGGAGATTCTTTGGTGTCTTAGGAAGCGAAGAAACAAAATACTATATCATGCTCTTCAGCTGAAGCAGAATATAGAGCATTGGCAGCCACTACTAGTGAGCTCATTTGGATTCATCGATTGCTACTTAATCTCCAAATTTTTCCTCCAGCTCCTGCTCTCATATTTTGTGACAATCAGGCTGCCATGCACATTGCCACCAATCCTATTTTCCATGAAAGAACCTAGCACATAGAAATAGATTGTCATTTCATTTGGAATAAACTCACAGATGGCTTTGTCAAACTACTTCCAGTCCGAAGCCAACACCAATTGGCAGATATTTTTACGAAGCCTTTACCAGCCAATCTTTTTTTTCCTTTGATGTCCAAGATGGCCATTATTAATCCTAATAGTCCATCTTGAGGGGACGTAACAGAATACAAGCTACTAGAAGCTTGAAAAAACTGCTAGAACTAGCTAGGGAGCAACAAATGGATTCAGCTATTAGTTAGTTATAAATATACACGTGTCACAATTGTATTGGTTAGTTTGTTGAGTTTGTTGATCAAAATTTCTATTTATATCGTGTTGTAAATATCATTTGGATGAGATGAATAAAATTCATTCTTTTCTCCTATATTGCAAAAATATAGATCCAAAATCATAACCAGATATAGTAACTATACATTACAATATTTATTAATGGTGACCTATAAAATATAGTAGCTTTCCTTATATTTGAAATTTTCTTATATTCTACTGACATTTATGACAATTTGAATGGAGGGTGCTCAGAATATGCGGGAGCTATAGAATTTCCAAAGTTTCGCTCCATTAAATTTTCTAAATTTTTTTTCCTCAATATAGTCAGCTTATGTTTTCAAGTATTTGAGAATTGTAATTTTTAATTTTTATTCAAGTTTTTTTAATTTTTGCATTTACTCGTGCTTGGAGGATTGTTCCAAGATTTCCTAATTAAACTAGCAATGTTCCTAATTCACATCGCCAAGAGTCATGACCAGAATCCTAGGCTATACACACCACTTTTAGTTCCTAATACACATCGGGAAGAAGTCAGTGCATATTTTGTTGTGGGTTTACCAAAAATGCAAAGGAATAAAGACTCTGTTATGGTTGTTGATCGATTTTCAAAAATGACACTTTATTCATTGCAATAAGACTTTGGATGCATCTCATGTGGTTGATCTTTATTTTCATGAAGTTGTTAAACTTGATAGAATTCAAAGACTATAAATTTTGATCGAGATTTGAAAATTTTAAGTCATTTTTGATATACTTTGTGAAATAGCTCGGGACTTGATTGCAATTTAGCTCAACCTATCATCCACAAACAAAATGCTTTCAGTCGATTTGCTAGTCAAACTACTGGCTTGGGCATAGTCCATTGAAGTTGTTTATAGAAAAAATCCTACCAATCCGTTAGATTTGGTACCACTTTCAATCAATAATCATTTTGGTGGAGATACTGAAGCAACGACCAAGCAGATCAAAGAATTACATAAGCAGGCTCGGGAGAGAATTCTTAAGCAAAATAAGGAATCCAAAAAGCAAGCCAATAAGAATAGGAAACCAATTTAATTAATATGAATTCATTTGAGAAGTGGAAGCTTTCATGGAGGGCGTCATGCTAAATTGAGGTCGAAAAATGATTGCCCATTCAAGGTTCTAGAACACTTTGGTAAATATGCTTACGAAATAGAACTTCATGGTGATTATGGAGTTTCTGTCACATTTACTGTCACTGATCTTTCTCCTTATCAAGAAGAAGAAGCAAGTCTTGAGGACAAGCATTTTTTCCAACCCGGAGGATATGACACCGAACTTTGATCCAATATGTGAAGTGTTCAGCAATTAAAATATCTCTTTGGAAAGCGCGCTCTCTCTCTCTAGTTTCCAATGCGCTAGACCTTGCAATTTTTGGTTACTTGTAAAGAAATAGTTATGATGGTTTGAATGGAGGGTGCTCAAAATAGGCGGGAGCTATAGAATTTCCAAAGTTTGACTCCATTAATTGTTTTGGAATTTTTTTACAATATAGACAGCTTATGTTTTCAAGTATTTGAGAATTATAATTTTTAATTTTTGATCAAAGTTTTTTAATTTTCTACATTTACCCATGCTTGGAGGGTTATTCCAAGACTTCATAATTCAACTTGCTATTACTAATAAAAAGGGGGACTGAAGTTTATGATTGATATTAAGCCTTTGGCTTGTAAAGGAAAGCATCTTCTTAAAACTCTTTGGAGGGAAATTTCTCAATAAGTCTTGATTTTGGGCTCAAAAAACAATCAAACGAATATCGGTTTACCTTGGCTCGACCCAAGAAGTCCACCTTCACTTTGGACTGCCCAAACTCTCTCACCTCCACAAAGGAGAAGAGATGGTGGTGGTGATAGGAAGAAGAAGAAGCAACAATGGTGGACTCACTCCAACAACCACCAAGCCGATTGCCCCCTCATCTCTCTCGGCCCTCTCTCATTCTCTTAACCACACCCACACTCCACCATAGAAAATGGCTACAAGAAGATGGGTATATATTAGATAGGTTAGATACACAACTTGGACCAAAGACTTACACAACTTGGACCGAAGACTTATGTAAAGGGGCTTCTACTTAACCTAAACAAATGGGCTACCAATTAATCTAAAACACACAATCTAATACCCAACTACTACTTGGACCATCGACAAATTTAGGTTATTTTCGAGTTGAGCCAAGTCCATGGTATCGATAAATAATCCGACAACTATCTTAGATCATCGTCTGGATTATTGGGTATCAAAACCCAACACTCTTATCATTCGGCGAATTTTGATAGGTGGCGAGTTTCTTGCTTTCTATCTCTTGTGAGTTTCCTCTGGTAGAGAGTTTTCTGTATACCTTGGGTCTTCTTGCTAGGGTGGTGAGCATTTTTTTTATTCTCAAATTAATGTTGTTTTTCCTTTATGCGATATTAATCTTATCCCATTGGTCTCAACTTTAGCTTGTGGACTATTTTCTTTTCTTGACCTCGTTTCCTACTAGGGTGACATGGACACCAGATGTCGGGCTCGCTCGGATACATGTAAACTAATTCCAACACATATGGGCATGTGGTTAGCTGACAATACTACGAATTTGAACGTGGGAGAAGCTTTATAACATGAGATGAATATGTTCTGGCTCCGACAATATGTTTTAGAAAATGATTGCATAATGAAAACCAATCGCAAACAACTCCAAGAAAAGCAAAGTAATCTAAACTCTAGCATATCAAATGTATAATTCATAAGAAAGAAGAGAAAGAGTAGCTTTAAGTGTATTAAGTTGCATTAGCCTACAAATGATACAAGGAGGGAGTATTTATAGTGTTACATTTGAAATGGTGTCCATTGGATGAATATCCACGTGGCTTCATCTATTGAATCAAAGCATCCAATCTTAGACATTAATTCGAACTCTCTAGCCTGCAGCACATTTAATGCTCTTACAGAGAGTAACCACAGTATAACCTAAATTGACAAGACTTTTACATTCCACTCATTACAAAAGTTCCATCGATCATTCCAAAAGGATCATAAATAAATTCAAGATCTTCATTTGTAGGTCATCACCTATTGTGGTTGAGCTTCGACTTTAACTTTTGTTCAACTTCGTCACTTTGACAGGCAGATGCCTTGAGCCTCGAATGTAGCTTAGGGGCCTCATCGTTAGCTTGGCTTCAACACTTTGAGTCTACGGATTCTGGCTTTATCATAGCTTTGGGGCTTCTTCGTTAAAATGCTTTTGGCACTTTGAGTCTACAGATTTTGGCTTCATCGCAAAGGCTTTCACATGGTCGGACACGTGGAGCCTATGTGGCGAGGTGTAACACTTCTTATCAATTTTCTTGTCTAAAGAAATTTGGTATCAAATTTATTGACGAATAATTTCATGTAGGTCCAATGTGAAAGTCCAAGAAAGACTAACCAAGATGAGTGTGAATTAGTAATTTAAAAATTTTTGAAAATAAATTCAAATTTAACTAATTAATAAATAAGATAATAAACAAGCAAGATAACCAAAAATAAAAAGAGGAAGGGAAAAAGAAGGTGCAAACGATATTTCATGGAGGTTCGATTCAATCAATGATTTACGTCCCCCATTACTAAGCTCTCCATCACGAGCAAAGCCTTTTTTCACTTTTGTTGATTGACTTATGGCGCAATCCAACTCTTACAATACTTCTGATGATTTACAACCAAGGAGCACTGGTCCTTTTATGACGTCGAGCTTTCCGGGACCTCAACACGACTCACAATCGAAAACAATAAAATGAAAAATTACAAGTGAAAGCTTCTATCTTAATAAATGATATGAACTCAATTAAGTATCAAAAGAGAAGTAGGCTCAACATTTCAATAAATAACAAAGAATATAGCTCAAATGTTGTTGAAAAACTTTGATTGAAATAAGAGATATTTGCTAGTTTTGATTACTCAAAAAAAATTTCAAGAATTAAATAATTTGATCTTTTAAAGATTGAGACAGGATAAAAGAAGATCAATAAATGCCTCACTTAAATGCTCAAGAAAAGTATATCAATGAACGTAAAGTGAAGGGGCATTTATAGTTGTAAAGTCGTCAGAAAATATGTCCTATCGGAAGAATCTTACCAGATGTCCGCTATCATACCAGACGGTTCACTAGCCGTTGTATTTCAAAATGGTTAAAAAATTTTACTGTTGATTCTACCTTACGTCCAGTAGATCTGGTCCAATAGATACGTCCGCCAGATCTACTGGACATCCGCTGCGGCAAATTTTCGTGTAAAAAATTCTTTAATGATTTTGACAAAGGTAATACTTTGAAAAACGTTTATAACTTGATTTTTCAAGATAAGTGGTACTTTATAATGTAAGATTGAATTTGTCATCTTGAAAAAATATCTTGACACGAGATCTTTTTAGGATTCATTGCTAAATATTGAAGCATATTACTTTTACATATGAAATTAAAAGTCTAAGACTACTATCTTCAATAAGGCTCTTTGTTTTGTCGTGCATGCTAGACTTATACTTTCATTTCAATAGCAATCTTCAAAACGTCGATTATACCTTCGTATCGATTGTCGCTTTGTTTTGAACTTGACCTCTTCAAATTTGATTTGCAATATTTTCTATCAACACTTGAATTCAATTTGTTAGAAATAAACTTAATTTGTTTGTGATAATCAAAATGAGAAGTCAACTGTAGGTCAACAATTTCACCTTTTTTTATTATGACAAACAAAATGATTTGCAATATATAAATATTAAACAAATTGTTGAGGCACAAAAATGACGAGCGACATAAATATTGAGACATGTATATTTCCCCTCTTTTTTGTACTTATATTCTCCCTATCAATATGCATAAGCAAATTATGTAATATTCCCCCTGTTTTGCATAATCATCTACTAATCTTTCTCCTTTTGGAATAAACAAAAAGAAGTAAAAACATATATAAAATTAACAATGAAGTCAACCAAGGTAATTATAATAAATTAGAGAATATGCAAAACATAGAGGAAAAAACGTCAAATATGTTTAATAGTCGAAGTCTAATAGATGATAAAAATATATATATAAGAGTCATAGAAGCCTAAGATACTGGAGGCAATGGTGGAGGAAAATGGGCATAGAAATGAGCATAGAAGTCATTCTGTCGAGCTTGCATTTCTACTTATTGCACTAGGATGGCTTTTTGTTGAGCTTGAATATGAGCTTGTTGATCTTAAATTTGATGAAGTAACCCTCCAAGCCCATCAACAGTATAGGTAAGTAAATCAATTTGACCATTCAAAAGATTATAGTCATCCTCGATAAATGTGAATCGACCACTCAAGGGACGTGAAGCACTTGAGCCGGGTATGTCAAGAGGAGCACTCTAAACTTGTGGAGCATTTTCCTCCTCCTCTTCTTCATCTTCACCTTCTTCTTCAAAAGGCAACGCGGAAGGTCCCAAAGTAGGGTTGAACCCTTTTGTTTGAGCCACCCATTGACCATGCAATTTAATCATTTTCATGCATTTGAGTGTTTGTGTGTTAATTGTGTCGGTGGGACGGAGTTTAACAAAAGTTTCGTCATGCAATAGAACATTAAAGTGTTTGAAAATTTTGGTAAATAATATGCCATATGGTAAGGCCTTAGCATACCATGAAGAATGCATGAGCTTCATGAGACCAAATGCAATAGTCGAAAAATCTAATTTTCGACCACCAAGGAATGAATCTAATATGAAAAGATCAAAATAGTTCACTTCGTCCCGATGCCCCTTCCTAGGAAGAATGACATGTGCAATAATATTTTTGAGAAACTTTACATGGTAAAGTGAGTTGATTTGCACTAATTTTCGTAATGTTTTCAAAAATCATCTCTCATTACTCGATGACAAGCATCGGTCGGGAAGTAACCTTCAATCAACGGATGAGCTTTATGGAGAAAAATTTGCCTATCACATTTATCAAGCTCATGAATATGGCGAATTAGAGCTTTGGAGACTGAGATACGGACATTATTAATCAAACAAGAGATGTCATCTAATCAAGAAATGATGACCATTATGTGATAAAATTCTTCTAGGAGCCTGGGATAAATGTGTTCTTCTAAGGTGCAAACCGAAACCCAACCCATGTTTTCAAAAAATTCTTAAATGTGAAATGCAGGTGCTTCAATAGTGAAATCGGCCAAATCTACATTCTTACTTATTAACATGGGTGACTTCTCAAATGGGTTCATCGGTACCTCGGGCTCGAAATCCATCTCTATGTTGGAAGATGGTGGTGGAGGCCGTCTTTTCATTTTTTTTAGCCATCTTTGCAACCTTTTTTTGATTTCATCATTATGTGATTTGAAGAAAATATGAAGAATTTGATTTAGGACATAATTTTGGGAAATTCAAAATTGTGAGAGAAATTTCAAATATTTGAAGGAGAAAATGATGTAGAATAAGTGGGTTAATTGATTTGGTGTTCAATTGATGAATTAGAATAGTGAATGATGAAAATCGAGTGGAATATGGAGGAGACTTTCTGTGTCACGAAATAATGATTTCGATTTAAAATCACTGCAAGTGTACGATTCAAAACAAATAATAAAGATTCGAGAGTTCAAATATCGTCTCACAAAGATTGAGTAGACTGATTTTATTTATCTTGACCTTAATCGAAACAAGATTGTTAAAAGTGATTTTTTTTAAAACTTAATTAAACCCTAACCTAACTAGGTATGCAAATGTATATGACTTGGATGAACTAAAAATGCAAATTGATGAATTTAACGAATGTATAACGGACTAGGATTATGAATCTCCAAGCAATGCTCAATTTAACCCTAATTCTATAATTTAACAACACGTTGAAATTATGAAGAATCAATGCTCCTAAACTTATTTAACCGTCTCTCTCGAGCAAAGTTGAACTACTCTCATATACAATTGGCCTATGTCTTTATGATGGGTGTAAATATACAAGAATGCATGTATTTTTGTAAGTACTTAAATATTCACGCAGAGCATAGCTGTATATCTCTATCCCCTATCGGACTCTACGATAATTTATACCTTGTCGAACATATTCCCTTCTCTCGAATGTAAGAAATAGATCGCCACACTCACACAATTATGGGCTAAATAATTAAATACATATAAACCATTCAAAATGTTCAATACGCGTTTTAATATCAAAAATATTGAACAAAGAATTAAAAATACATTACAAGATTCATTGATCTCCTAGTACATAAAAATCTAGCCTAGCATGGAGAAAGAAAGAAAAACAAAACGAATTTTCATGAAGCAACATCAGCCAATTAATTATTGATTTGAATCTTTGGGTTGTTTTTTGAATTTCTTGCCTCTTTCCATGCTCTCGAAATTCTTGGAAATATTTTAGAATACGTGGTCAATGCTTAGGGAACACTCTAAGGTTGTAAAATACCTCCCAAGATTTGTTCCCATAAGAATTTCAATCAAATAAGGAAATCAAATTTTCTTCTCCGCGATTGCCCAGGCAAAACTCGGGCAGTTTCCCAGGCTAACGTTTTCGACTCGGTAATTGTTTATTGATGTTGAGCAGTCACCTACCCTAAATAACTTGGCAATCGTCAAGTTATAAAAAATTTCGAATATTTCATTTTGATCCCCAAGTTCAATTATTGATTTTTTAAGATCCTTTCTCTTTTTTTCTTCTCCCAATACTTCAAGTCCTCACTAAATTTGTCATTGAGTTTTTCACATTGTCGTTTCTACTTTCGGTTCATCTTTTGACTATTTACACTTTGATCCTCGAACTTTCATTTTCTTCCATCTTGGTCCTTCTTCTTCTCTTTTCTCTTGAATTTCGCCAAATCCATCAATATAGTCCTACAAAATAAAATTATACAGAATTAAGCCATAATCCAAATGCTTTGATCAATAATTAGTCATGTTTTGTGGACCGAAAAGTTTGTAAAAACGCACTTATCACTTTCGAAGGAATGGAAGAAATAGCCTCTGTTCATGTTTCTAAAATCTGATTTCACAGTGTACCAAACGTCCGGAACATTCTATCGGATGTCGGATAAAGCAAATGTCAAATTTTTCTACCAAATCGGAAGCTAGTTCCAGACAATCCATTTGACTCGTCTGGTAATATTTTTTTTTAAGTATGTTTCATGATTATTTGAAAATCCACAAATGCAAGAAAATCTAAGTTCAATGCACTTCATTTTCATGAATGATTCCTATGCCTCTTTGAATGTATGAAATCGTTTGTGTGTTAGAGGCTTGGTGAAAATATCGGCTAATTAGATCCTCGATTCTAATAAATTCTAATAAGATATATCCTTTTTGTGTATGATCACGAAGAAAGTGGTGTCGAATTTCAATAAGCTTAGTTCGTGAATGCAATATGGGATTTTTAGACAAATTGATAGCACTAGTATTATCATACAAAATGGGCACATGATCATAAGATAAGTGATAATTACAAAAAGTTTGTTCTATCCAAAGTGTTTGTGCACAATAACTTACGATCAAAATGTATTCCACCTCGACGGTGGAAAGTGCAACGAAGTTTTATTTCTTGTTAGACCAAGATACAAGAGTAAACCCTAGAAAGTGACAATTTTCACTAATGTTGTTACGATCAACATTACATCTGGCCCAATCGGCATCCGAATAATTTATTTGGTCAATATGAGTGCCTTTTGGATACCAAAGTCTTAAGGTTCTAGTTCCACTAAGATATCAAAAAATTCTTTTTGCAACACATAAATGTGATTCCTTAGGATTAGATTGAAATCTAGTACATAAACATAATATCGGGTCTACTAGCAGTCAAATAAAGAAGGGATCCGATCATACCTCGATATTCCGTCACATCAACCGGTGCGCCATGCTCATCTTTGTCAAGCTTTAAAGACGCGCTCATTGGTGTGTTCATAGGCTTAATGTCGTACATATCAAATCTTTTGAGTATGTCTAAAATGTATTTATTTTGGTTTATAAAAAATTTGTCTTTTGTTTATTTAATTTGAAGATCAAGGAAGAATTTTAGTTCTCCCAACATGCTCATTTCAAATTCTTTATTCATACAATTTGAAAACTCTTCACAAAGACGAATATTTGCCCAAAAATAATGTCGTCAACATAAATTGAACAATAAGCATATCCCCTTTCTGAGTTTTACGAAAAGTGTAGTATCTGCTTTTCCAATCGAAAAACCATTTGAAAGAAGAAATTTGCTCAATCGTTCGTACCAAGCTCTTGGAGCTTGTTTCAAACCGTAAAAAGTTTTTCTAAGTTTAAACACATGATCCGGATACTTATGATGTTTAAAATAGGGAAGTTGTTCAACAAAAACTTCTTCTTAAATAAATCCATTTAGAAATGCACTTTTAACATCCATTTGATAAAGTGCGAAACATTTATAACATGTGAATGCAAGAAGCATGCGAATGGATTTTAGTCTAACTATGGGTGCAAATGTTTCTTCAAAGTCAGCACCTTCTTCTTGATTGTAACCTTGGGCCACTAATCTAGCCTTGTTGAGTACAATTATTCCATTTTCATCTTTTTTGTTTCTAAAAACTCATTTGTTATTAATAACGGTTTGATGGTTTGGTCTAAAAACTAAGTCTCAAACATGATTTCTTTCGAATTGATTTAATTCTTCGTGCATTGCTAGAATCCAAAACTCATCAAAGTCGATTTTTTTGAAATTTTTAGGTTCGATTTGAGAAATAAATGCACAACTACTAAGATGACTTTTATAAGAGGTTTTAGCAGTGATACCTTTCAATGGGTCACCTATGATAAGCTCCTTAGGATAAGATGGAACAAACCTCCATTTTTTTGGTAATGTGGGATCACTTTGTGCTTCGGTTTTTTTCTTCATTTAATTCCTCATTTTGTTCTTCGATTGGTGCCTCTTTGCTTTAGTCTTGGATCTTCAATTGTTCATGTGGAACTTCAAAACCTATATCATCATCACTACCTTTCTCTCAATCAAATGAATTAGTTTTATCAAATGTAACATCCATGGATTCTTCAACGACTAGGTTTAGTTTGTTAAAAACTCTATATGCTTTGCTAGTCGATGAATATCCTAGGAAAATTCCTATATCGGACTTTAAATCGAATTTTCCCAAATTATTTTTTGTGCTCAAAATAAAGCATTTACATCCAAAATTTTTGAAAATAACTAATATTTTGAATTCTATTTTTCCAAAGTTCATAAGGAGTTTTAGTTTTCTTGTTGCTTACTAAAAGCCTATTGATGATATAGCAAGTAGTGTTAACGACCTCGGTCCAAAAATATTTTGGCAAATTGTTTTCATTCAACATGATCCGAGCCATTTCTTACAATATACAATTCTTCCTTTCTACTACACCATTTTGTTGAAGGTTCTAGGAGTCGAAAAATTATGTTCATATCCATGTTCATTACAAAAGTCATCAAAATCGACATTATCAAATTCTCCACCGTGGTCACTTTTAATAGTTGTAATAGAACAACCTTTTTCATTTTTAACTTTCTTACAAAAACGTTTAAAAACTTTTAAGGCTTATTCTTTCAAAATTAAAAATATAACCCAAGTAAATCGTAAAAAATCATCGGCAATCACAAAGGCATAATATTTACCGTCTAAACTAGCCGTTCGAGAAGGTCCAAAAAGATCCATGTGAAGAAGTTATAATGGTTTTTTGGTTAAAGCATAAAGTTTAAGCTTGAAAAAAATTTCACTTATTTTCCAAATTGACATGTATCACAAATTTTATCTTTTTCAAATTTCAAATTTGGTAAGCCTTTTACAAAACAATTTTTGGAAATTTTCAAAAGAAGATCCATGCTAACATGCCCTAATTTTCTATGCCATAGCCATGATTCTTCTTTCACACTAAATAAACAATTTTCATTAGTTTCAAATTCAATGTTTATGATAAAACATCTTTATTTTGGCTTCCTACGAAAATTATCTTTTTTGATATAGCATCCTTGATGAGGCATTTGAAAGAGTCGAATTTTATGTTATAACCTTCATTACATAATTGATTAATACTTAGTAAATTATGTTTAAGATTATCAACTAGTAAAATATTTTCAATTGAGGGGATGAGTGATAACCTATATTTTCAATGCCAATAATTTTACCTTTGGCATTGTCTCCAAAGGTAACATCACCTCTATTTTTCTCTTTGGAGTTTGATAGCAAGGATCGATCTTCAATCTTATGCTTCGAACAATCGCTATCCAAGAACCATTTACTTCTTGTTTTCGTTGGTACCTACAAGAATAGTTCAAATTTTGATTTTTGGTACCCACACAAACTTAGGTCCTTGATAGTTAGTTTTTGTGGATCCTCGAACCCATTTATACTTGTTTTCAAAATATAGCTTCTTTTTAGCAAGACAATTAAAGGCTACATGTCCACTTTTGTTACAAAAGCTACATGTAGTATTTAAAGCTTTAAGAAACATGTTTTTGAGGGATTTTTGTTTTAAAAAGGGTTTATATCCAATTTTCCCTTTATGAAAAACGCATTTTTGACTACCGAGCATTAAGTCAAAAAATTTCTTACCCTCGATAATTATGAAGAATTTTCGTTAAGTCGTCCACTTTTTCTTTTAAAGCAATGTTCTCTTTTACAACAAAATCATGATCAGCATTTTCTTTTTGCTTTTCAGAAATTTTTTTTATTTCTTCTTTTAACAAAGAATTTTTCTTTTTAAGAATAGCATGCTTCAAGGCAAGTTTTTCAAAATTTTCAAACATTTCATCATATGAATTTGAATGCTCATCATAGGAACATTTTTTATTTAAATATACCTCGTCTTTGATTGCCATGAATAACATATTAGCCACTTTGTCTTGACTATTATTCCAATTTTGTTCTTATCATCGCTATCATCCCATGTGGCTTGAAATGCCTTTTTCTAAAATTTTTTTTTTGTTCGTGTACTCGGTTCTCTTGTGACTCTGCTTATCACAATCCAACGAAAAGTGGTCGATTCGTGGAGTGTCCCTCGAGAGTTTGAAACACTTGGTTAGCCATTACTCAAGATTGAAAAATCTTTTGAAAGTGAATACCAAGCTCTGATACCAATTGAAAACCGAAGAAAGACTAACCAAGAGGGAGGGTGAATTGGTTATATAAAATTTTTCGAAAATAATGCAAATTTAACTAATTAACAAATAAGATAATAATCAAGTAAGATAACGTGAAAAGAACAAGTGGAAAGGAAAAATAAGGTGCAAACGATATGTTATGGAGGTTCGATTCAATCAACGATCTACATCATCCGTTACCAAGCTCTCCGTCACGAACAAGACTTTTTTTCCATTATTGTTGATTGACTTATGGTGTAATCCAACCCTTAAAACACTTCCGATGACTTACAATCAAGGACCACCGATTCTTATACAACGTCGAGCTTTTCGGGACTTAACATGGCACACAATCAAAAACAATAAAATGAAAAATTACAAGTGAAAGCTTCTCTCTTAATAAATGATATGAACTCAATTAAGTATCAAGAAAGAAGTAGGCTCAAACTTCAATATATAACAAAGAATGTAGCTCAAGTGTTGTCGAAAAACTTTGATTGAAATAAGAGATATTTGCAAGTTTTGATTACTCAAAAAGTTTTTTAAGAATCGAATAATTTAATCTTTTAAAGATTGAGAAATTGGTAAAAGAAGATCAATAAATGCCTCACTTAAATGCTCAAAAAAGTATATCAATGAATGCAAAGTGAGGGGTATTTATTGTTGTAAAACCGTCAGCAAATCTGTCATACCGAACGAGTCATGTCGGACATCCGCTATTGTACCGGATGGTTCACTAGCCGTTGTATTTCAGAAAAGTTAAAAATTTTTACCAATGGTTCTGCCGGACGTCCGCTACAGTAGTTTTTCGTGTAAGAAATTTCTAATGATTTTGACCAAGGTAATACTCTGAAAAACATTTTTAACTTGATTTTTCAAGATAAGTGGTACTTTATAATGTAAGATTGAATTCTTGAAAAAATATCTTGTGTAAGAATTTTGATGAAATAAATTTTTTTTTTTTTGAGTATAAAATCGCTTGAGCCTTTTAAGATTTATTGCTAAATATTGAAGCATATTACCTTTACATATGAAATTAAAAAGTTCAAGACTATTATCTTCAATAAGGCTCTTCGTTTTGTCATGCATGCTAGACTTATACTTTTATTTAAATAGCAATCTTCAAAATGTTGATTATACCTCCGTATCGATTGTCGCTTTGTTTTGAACTTGGCCTCTTCAAATTTGATTTGCAATATTTTCTATCAACTCTCGAATTCAATTTGTTAGAAATAAACTTAATTTGTTTGTGATAATCAAAATTAGAAGTCAACCGTAGATTAACACAATTAAGTAAATTATCCACCAATTAATTGATACAACATGTCATTGATGTTTAGTATAATAAGCTAATAGGAGATCATTTTATATACACTGTTGGTGTCCGAGCTAATAATCACCTCGAACCCGCTTTACATAAAATTAGAAATTTTTGAGACATGGAATTGGATTCCTTGTAGGCGCAGTGTACAGGCAGCTCTTGTTTCCTGACCTGTTAGGGTATATCCCGCTATTTACCTCTCTCACAAAGCTCTAGGGACAGGACGGTGGGGATCCTCAAAGTTGGGGTTCAACATTTTTTTTTTTTAGAAATTCTTTTAGATATAACCACACAATGCAATACTGGGTCGAACCAAACAGCTTAGCTAGGGAGACATGACCACTAGCAACTTGAAAATGTGTCTCCCAATGATGTGACCACCACCTTAGAAACCACTTCTTAAAAGACAAGTGCCACATCCGACTTGGGCACCTCTTCATCTAGAAATCGTAGGGAAACAATTATGACCTAGGAGCTATGACATAAGTAGAACGATGGCATGTTAGGTTGAACTCAGCAACCAATCAGAACTCTTCAATTAGGGTGGTAGCACACACATCAAGGTCAACACTATAGCAATGTAACTAGGATTGGTTAACATTTGACAAAAGGCCTATAAAGAAGGGCAATGGTCCCCACCCGAAAGCTCAAGAAACTCTTTGTAGTGTAAGTGTTATGCCCTAGATCCAATCTATTTAGGTTGTAAACGCTTTTAATATATTTAATGTATTTGATTTTGGCGAGATCTATTATTTATTTAAATTAATTTTGTGATAAATAATATTAAATAATAGAATCTGAAGATCCAATTTTTAGGTAATCTGTTAATCACAAGGAGTTGTGATTGTGAGATACAAATTACATATAATTGGATCTTGAATAAACCATGGTCGTAAGTAATAACGAGATACGAATATCGTTAATACAGTTAGACCATCACGTGTGGCATTTCTTACTTGTGAAGTAAGTAGCTGATCTCACGAGCTAAAGTGTGGTGACACTTAAATGAACACGTGGATGTTTTGTTATAGAACAAAACATTGGAGACCCGCTAAGAGATTCCACATAGATAACTATCTGAGTGTGAGTGGCTAATCCCCAACGTTCGGTAGTGGAATTGGTCCTTTGACTTGAGGTCATCATGGTACCTTATATGAGGACAGCCATACTTTGGCGGTGTTGGATGTTGCTCTGAAAGGGGCCGCAAATACGACATCGTTCGGGTACGTCAAGAATTGTATGAAGGTTGTGATTGATCAATAAAGGATTCGTCACTCTTAGATAGTAGGAGATTATGATCTACGTTTCATTCAATTAAATCGATGATGAAATCATTGGCCAAGGTGTACTCATAAGTCGAAAAGGAGTTTTCGATTTATATTGACTTAATAGTGGAGTGAAAGATATGATCAATGATCGAGATTGACACAATTTCATATCTCGTAATTGATCGGATCATATTGACGAAGGGATAATAGTTTCATGGTAAACGAACAAATTTGATTTTGTCATACCACGTGACATTTTCCGTCACATGTATTGCCCCAACATATTGCTAGATATCAATCAAGGACGACGAGTGTGAATTGACGATAAATTAAAAGGGAGTATTAATTTATCAATTTTTGATTAGATCAAAATAATATTTCACAACGTTAGGCATCGTGGTCAGGAACCTAATGGGTCGAACACAAAAGAGAATTGGAAGATTGCAAATTGTCAATTGGTTAATTTAACAATCGTTGGATAAATTGATTAATTGAATTAGTTATTTATATTCCCGAACTAATTAATTGGATTAATCAATTCACGGACCGGGTTTAATTAATTTGATTAATTAAATATTGGACCGGACCGGACCGGGTCTGTTTGGGTTTATATATATACATAATTAGGGTTTGAGATCCATAAGATTTTCATTATTCTTGCTGGCACAAAAGAGAAACCCTAGCAGTTGCAGTCTATTCTCTGTATGGATTTCATTGGAGGCTGGACAATTGGACAGCTGTGGGAGGCAGATTCAAGCTGCTGGAAAGGAATAACGCGAAGGAGTTTACAAATTACAAGAAAATGTATATTTCTTATCACAGTTTTTATCTAAATACAAAGCTGAATCCTGAATGGAAATTGAAATTTGTTAAATTCTACTGTGCATGTTTAAGTAAATTCCCAACATGTAGTACACACCAAAAGTTTCTCAATGAGGATTACTCATTTTCATTTATAATTCCAGCGATTACCCTACTAAATTCACTTTAAGTTGATTTAAATTTATCACATCATTTTTATTCATCAACATATCTTAATGTCTATGAGTGTCTATTTTTACTTTAACTTCAATCAAAGCAATCAATTTCATTCATTCAAGTCACCATGAACAATGTTAGAGATCAAAACACATATAATCATGCCAAGATTTAGTAACAAAAACAAGAAAATCGAAAGAAGCTAAAACATGGACTATTTTATTCTCTTTCACTAGATGAAGCGACGAGAACCGCCATTAACTGTTGCTCATTAACTTCTAGCAACAAAGTGATAGTATTTAAAATTACATATTTATTATCATATGAGATCAAAACACATATAATCATACCAAGCTTTCTTTGAAACACATCTTTCGCATTGAAAAATAGTTAAGCGTTAGTTTAAAATAAAAAAATCAGAAAACGTCTGTTAGAAATAAATTTAGCCCTTGTTTGAACCCTTTTTTTTTTTCAAGAAAATACATTTTTGAATAGTGCAATGATGTGAAATGTGTGGTTAAAAAATAAAGAAAATTTTTGGATTTGCACTTAATAATATTTTATTGAAAAATGTGTAGTTAAAATGATGTCAAAATACTATTTAAAAATACATTTTTTTCAAGGAATGGGGCTCAAACAAAGGCTTAATAATCTTTCTTTTCTTAATTAGTTCTCATATTAATGTCATATTTTATCTTTTAGTTCTCATATTTAAACGTAGGCTTATTTTCAAGATATTTTTATTTATTACGATATGTTCTTGGTATGTGTCGAAGAGTTCATGCTAAAGTAAAAATAAATGAAGAGTTAAAAATAACGAGTCAAAGATGACTGCTAATCATAATTTAGTAATTCGATTTTTATTATTTAATTTCCATTTCAACATCACCTTTTCAGCTTATTTTCAGATTGTCATCTTCACTCATCAATATGGTTTTTTAGAATCATTTTAAGTATACACGGTGAACTTCACAATATATTTTTTATATTGAAAAACTATTAAACTGCAAGTTCAGAAATAATAAGTAAATACTGTGAAAATTAGATTTAATAATCTGATTTTGTTTCCCTTTTTAGACGTCAATATAGTTAAAATTCTATTAGAAATCAATTTGACTCGTCTCTTGCTCGTATAATGAAACATAAAATATATGACGCTATTTTGAGATGTTTCTGCAAGTTTTTAAGTAATCTTTAAAAAAAAAAATGATAATAATAATAATAACAAAAATTTTGGGACCGGCCCCCAACACTCGACGGTATCTTATCCCTCTACCGATAATTCCTCTTCAACAAGATTAACATTTTAAATTGGAATCCAAATCTCAATATTTCAAAGTTTGCTAAAAAAAAAATAGGTTTAATATATCTAATGGTTGTTACCCAACACATGAAAATGTTAGTGCGAAAGTCTACTTTCTCTTCATTTAAGAAAAAAATTAATACATCTAATAGCTGTAACCTACTACAACCAACTTTTTTAGCAAGAGTCTGATTTCTCTTTTGTAAAAATTAATAATTAATATATCTAATATCTATATTCTAATACAACAAAATTGTAAAGCAAGAGTCTGATTTCTATATGTTTAAGAATACATAAGATAAGGAATCTCCTGGGCAATTCGAATGTGAGGTACTTTCCATCTTCTTTCCTAGGATGTTTCAACCTTTAAGAATACATAAGATAAGGAATCTCCTGGGCAATTCTAATGTGAGGTACTTTCCATCTTCCTTCCAAGGATGTTCCAACTACCAGTCATAACTTCAACCCTCCTCTCTTCTAAAATAGTAGTATATAATAATTGATATCCCTACATTTGTAAACATACTTCTCTTTCTTTGACTCTTTCCTCGATTAATTTTCGTTTGTAGCAAGCAATGGAGAGAAAAAGCAACGTCAATCCTTTTCAAAATCATGACATCCGCATTGCAACCCCTCAAGGCCAAACTCCTACCAGGGTCCGTCGCTCTCATTTTCCCAAAGATTTTATCTTTGGTGCGGGAACATCAGCTTATCAGGTGTGTGTACTTATTGTGTTATGTTTGTTACGTGCAGAAGATTTTAGTTTCCTTTTTCTTTGTTAATATTCTCTACAGTCATATTCACTTATTAAACATGCTACTAATATTGATTTGAAGATAATAAGAATTGATAAAACAATCTTGAGATTGTATGCTGAGTATAAATGTGGAGCAATGCTATTCATAGTTGCTCACTATGATCTTACGTGACATCCTACATGACAGTATGTAATTTGATCTATTAATATGATAGTTTTTTATTCTCTCATATATCAAATCATTAACCAGCACATGTATATCATATAGGATGACTGCGATAGGAAGTGACTGCAAATAGCATTACTCATATATATATATATAAGCAGGCTCATGCACATGTAACTTAAATTGCATGTGTTCTTATAATTATGGGGAAAAACGTTAAGGCGTGCAACAAACAACAAACGCAAAAGAAAACGAAAAGGAAAAACGAGAATGAAATGAAAATGAATTTAGTTGGACAGCCACTTAGCCTCTCTCTACACAAAGTTAGAATACTCAACACACATGCATGCACAACTTTTTCTCTTTTTTCTGCTTCTCTCTACAGTCTACACTTTATCTATCCCACATAAATTTAGCTGCGGTTTTTTCGCTTACAACAATCTGTAAGAAAAACACTCCTAATTCGGTTATGGCAATTTATTTTCATTCGCTGAAAGTTGCTGCTCCAAATACGGCTTCAATACTGCACCAATTTATTTCCTTCCTTTCAATCCCAACTTCATCGAATACTACAATGAACCCACTAAAGTGGTGCTTAGCTAAGTACCATAGAGCAGAAAATGCAGATCTAGGGCAAAAATACAAGAACAAGATCGTTAACTGAAAATACCATACTTCAATTTACTTTTACTACATAATATTATTCATTGCAGCCGCCAACCTACTATATTCTTTCCTGAATCTTGCTATGTGTACAGCACTTTTGTACACCATTGTTGACAACATTTTCTTATGGGGTGGTGGAGGTCACGATTAAAATAATCATGGGTCCACATCGCGTGAGAGGACTGTCAAAATTGATGTATAAAAGTGTTATACACATTGCAAAACTCTTATTTCCTTTACCAAGACCGATTAAAATATTTTAATTTTTAGTAAAATCTATTTAATTCGTTTTGGGCCATATGTATAACATGTGCAGATCGAAGGTGCCTGGAATGAAGATGGTAAAGGAGAGAGTAATTGGGATCGTTTCACATCGGATAATCCTGGTCTCTCTCTCTCTCTCTCTCTCTCCCTCCCTCCCTAAAGTGGTGCTAAGTACTACTTTTACTACATAATATTATCAAAAATGCTCCTCATCCAGGCCTAAAAACAGGGGACTGAGGTGGCACCCACCTCAGCCCTTGATTTCAATTGATTCAAGGGAAATCAAGGGCTGAGGTGCACCCACCTCAGCTCCCTGTTTTTAAGCCTGTCCCCGGGCCCGAATCTGGAGCAAGCTTCTAATATTATTCATTGTAGCCGCCAACCAACTATATTCTTTCCTTTAACAAGACCGATTTTATATATATATATATACACACATACTTATTTTTTATTTATATATATTGGGGTGGCAGGCAAAATTCAAGGTTGTAGCGATGGGCGTTTGGCTATTGACCACTACCATCAGTGGAAGGTATTTCACTATTGTATGTTTATTTTACTTTAACATTCGATGGGCCCCTATATAATTGAAAATAAATTAATTTAAACTTATTCCGTGGTGGTGCACATGACACTTTAATTAAATTAATTCAGAGCTTATCTTTCACTAATCACGTGGAAAAAAATAATACGCCTAATAAGATAGATTTAGACCAAATCGTTTATTGATGAATAATGTGAAAATTTCACATAATTTGAAATATGTAAATTTATGTATAAACAAATACTTCACTTATAGGCAAAATTTTACTTATAAGTAAAATAAGTACGTTTTTAAAAAATTCAGAACATCTTTTGCTTAATCAAAGTTAATGTTAAAAAGCAATGACAGTACCATAACAGTACCTTAAAAATTTAACTTTCTTTTATTTATATGTAATGAAAGATAAGTTATTCATACATAGAAAATGTAAATTTACTTATACATATATAAGCACTTTCATTTATAAATAATTTTTTTTTTACTTATACGTAAATAAGCACATTAACGTATATTTAAGCCCTTGTTTGACATATATTATAATGAGAAATTTTAGTAAAATGTATTATGGAATAGTATTTTTTGAAAGAACGTATAGTTAAAAAAGAAGGAAATGTTTTTAATTTATGTATAATATTATTTTATTAAAAAACGTGTGGTAGAAAATAAGATAGAGAAAAATGTATTAAAATTTTAATGGGTTTCAAACAAGGGTTAAATACAAAAGTTTTAAAATAAAATATCATTTTCATTGATCGAAGTTAAAAATAGGCTAGTTTTTATTGTGACGCAAATTTAAATGTTAACTTTTGGAAAAACTTATGGTTTTTTATTTAAAAATAAGAGAAAAGTAAGTTATCAAACGAGACAAGAAATTGTTTAAAAGTAACTTTACATTTTTTTTACGCTAAACCAAAACTAATGTTGTAATTATTTTTCTATTTCAAAACATAAATGTTGTTTTGTGATAAGGTGTAGCTTCTATCATAACACTACACCATAATCTACCTTAGTACAATTTTTCTAATCCTATCCTCACAAATCATAACCCTCCTAAAGATATCCATTTGATACCAAATGCAACCAGATTAACTTAAAAATTAATTGTATTTTTAAATAATTTTTTTTATTTTGTCACTTATAAATAAACATTTTACTTATTTTGACAAGTTTATGTTACTTTATGATATAAAAAAATGGAGGAGGAGAAGAAGAAGAAGAAAAACTTACACAAATTTTAACATAAGTAAAGTTGAAGTTTAGCAAAAAAGTACAAAAATTTGTGGCAACATATTGAGTGACTATAAGCATAATTCATACAAGTAACTTTTATTTTTCAAACAAGTATGTTATTATTTTTTATTTTCATTTCTAAGATAAAGTAAGTAATTTGTTTTGAAAAGTATTGGCTTATTATCAAATAATACTCTAAAACAAGTAATTTATTTGCAATTTGAACCCAAAAGGAAAAAAGATTTACCTTAAATCTACTTATACATAGGAACAGAAGTGCCAAGTGGTGACCAACCCACAACATTTTAATTGTTTTTCAAGAGTAATATAGAATTTTTTTAATATATACATAGACACCTATTTGCTCCCTTAACATTTTTTCGCCCCTTACAATTAAAGCCATAACTCCACTACCCCATACGAAGAAAATCATAGCTCCATTACTGCTTATAAGTTAACATGTTAAGCTTAGCAAACATGACAAAAGGAAAACTCGAACATAACCGTTTCATTTAATTTCATTGGATTTTAATGAGAAGTCTGTCCTCTATTAATTTCCAATAATCCCTTTTCAAATTGTGTGCCACAATAGCAAGAAAATTTCAGAAGTTTTTGTACTCATTTTCAATATTCTTGCAGAAAGACGTGACTTTGATAAAGAAAATAGGTTTGGATTCTTACAGATTTTCGATTGCATGGACGAGAATATTGCCAGGTATATATATGCGTACATATAGTGCATCATTTTTGTCAAATATTATAATCAATTCATTATTTGTGCTTCAAATTTGTATGTTAGGAGGAAGATTAAGTGCTGGAGTAAGCAGAGAAGGAATTAATTACTATAATGATCTCATAAATTTACTCTTGATCGAAGGTGTGTTTATTTATCTTTAACATTTGGTGTTTGCTTTTGTTAGCTTCATAAGTTAAAAATTAAAATTAATGTGGTTTTATTAGAAAGTGAAATTAAAACGATAAAAAAGCTTACCTTGGATTCTTGTAAACTTTTTGTACAGACATTACACCTTGTGTAACCATCTTTCACTGGGATGTTCCCCAGTGTTTGGAAGACGAGTATGGTGGCTTCTTAAGCCCTCAAATTGTGTAAGTAATTCAGTCTTACATAACTAGGCACATTTACCTTGGGAGTTTTAAGAAAGGAAAGCAAATTCAAAAGAAACATGGATATTTATTCAGAAAGAATATCGAGGAAAACCCTTAGGAGAAATTGGATCTCTGTATTATCAAGTTTAGCTCATGTACGAAAATTGAGTAAACTAATGTTGCAATTAAAAGGCATATAAGAATTACGATGTGAACCATATTTTGAAATATTCTTGTGCATTACAGGGAAGATTTTGCTGATTTTGCTGAGATTTGCTTCTGGGAATTTGGTGATAGAGTGAAACTATGGATCACATTGAATGAGCCATGGAGCTTTTCTGTTTCTGGATATGCGTTAGGTAATTTTGCACCTGGTCGGGGTCCAACAAAAGATGACCCTGTAACAGAAATTGTCCATCGTCATAGATGCAATGTTGACGGTCCAATTGTTTGCAACGATGGAGATCCAGGCACAGAACCATATATTGTTGGCCATCATTTGATCCTTTCTCATGCAGCAGCAGTTGACATATACAAGAAAAACTTTCAGGTTCACGTTATTAACATTTTGTAAGAAAGTCTAAACATTTAAGTATTTGTAATAATTTATGCAAATACATTTGCACAGAAAATTCAAGGAGGCAAGATAGGAATCACAAATGTCACAGCATGGTATGAGCCACTCAATAACACAACAGTTGATAAAGAGGCTGCTTCAAGGGCAGTTGATTTTGCGTTGGGATGGTATGTTGCTCTGCCCAGTTTATTTACAATGATTGGCCAATTCTTATTTATGAGAATTCAGAGAAATATACGTGGCAATTACGTCTTCAAGAAATCAGAGTACTTAGAGCTCATTCGGCTGGACTTCTAATTTTATTTCTATTTCTTTTAGAAGAGCTTATTAAGAAAGTTATCTTAATTAGTATTTGAAAACCAATTTTCGAAAGAGTTTTCCAAAAGAACTTTTAGAAAAAATTAAGTTGGGCCAGCTTTCTTTGACAACCCTTATAATTAAAAGAAGTGCTTTTCTTAAAAACCAAACAGGTATAAAAGTAGTTTTTAGATCTGAAAAAAATAATCCTTTTGACTCTGCAAAAGATGGACCCTTAGTTAACTTCCTGATTGATCTATATTCATAATTGAACTTTGCTACTATTACTTTTTTTTTTTTTTTTACACCTTTGTTGACAAATGCTTGAGTTGGCATGCATTTTGACCCTTACTTTGAATTTCAATTATTCAAATCAAAGGCCGAAGTGATGCTACCTCAGCAACTGTCTACGAAGTTATAAAACGCTTTCTGTACAAGTAGCTTACTGTCTTTTAAGTAGAATTTTTAGTTAGGGTTCTTTCGTCATTTAATCATTAGGTTACTTTATAAGATTTTCTATTTATCTACAATTAGAACTTTGTTATGCCTTGGTTCTTCATGTTCATGTATTGAGAGTTTCTTAATTGTTTCTAATTATTTGATATCACAGAGAATCATTGAATACTTAGGAAGATGAATTGAAAGTATGGCTTTTGTGGATTTTTTAAGAATTAATAAAAGTTTTCTATGGGCTTTTATAGATTTTGATTAAAGACTTTTTAAGGACTTTTCATCTAGTAAATTCATTATATACTTGAAAAATTACAATCTTTTTTACTATATAATTAATATTTTCGAGAACCTTGATGCCCACATAATTTTCTTGAGTAAAGCAATTAGTCACGGCCCAGTTATTCAATTTTGGAGCAAATAAAATAATAATAATAAAATTTACTTCAATTTCTGAGTATACAACCAAATTTTTTTCACGAAATTAACATAATTTCGAAGAACACAATTGTTCTTAACCAAAAAAAAATAATAATAATAAATTATTAGATTGATTATACGGAATTAATCTTCACAAATCTCATAGTATATGAGATATTTTTTTTCAAGATTTGTTATTTTTATTTTTCACCAAAATTTCTCTAAGTAGAGAATTCTCCAATAATCACTGTCTATTTGAATATCTCATGATTTATAAAAACTTTTAAAAAGTTTCAATTAAATGCACGATGACTTTTAAAGACTTTTTAAAAGTCTATAAAAATCTTAATTGAATACATTTAAGCTTTTAGAGTATTTGCAAGCCATAAATCAAACACAAATAAACCTTTTAAATCCTCAAATCCTTTAAAAGTCCTAAATGCATACACACCTTAAATGTCCAAATTCTCAATATTCAGGTGAATCCACGAGATTTTTTTATTTTTTTATTTTTTGAAAATGTTAATCTTATTCTCTATTATTCTGATGCATCCACTTAGGAATTTATTTTTTTTTTATTTTTTTTCACTTAAGAATTTTTTTTTTCTTTTTTTTCTTTTTCTTTTTGGTTGGGGGTTGTGGGCGGGGGAGGGGGGTTGTTGGCGTGGGGGAGTGTTAATAGTTTATCATGAAGCCAAAGTACTTAATTAGATTGGGTAGGGAAAATTTTGAATGTGATCAGAACTTCCCTTTAGCCGGTTCGTCTTTGGTGCTTGATTTGGTGGAACTTTAGTAATCAATTATGTAGAATTAAGTGGGACATAAAATGGCTCCTAATTTAGCATTTTTCTTCCTGATCACAAGTCTCGATCCTGTTTTGTGCTTTTTCAGGTTTGTAGCACCCTTGGTTACTGGCGATTACCCACCAGTTATGAGACAATTAGTAAGACACCGCCTTCCCAAATTTACACCAGAACAGACTAATCTGGTGAAGGGATCCTATGACTTTTTAGGCATAAACTATTACACTACTCATTATGCAACCAATTCACCTAAGACACCTGGTGTAAAACCAAGTTACCATACAGATCAGGAAGTGAAAACATCAAGTAAGTATGAGATCATTTTCTTGTACATGATAAAATCATAATTTTTGAGTAATGATATTTAGCCCCACCGGGGTTACAACCCCAGTCTAGATGGCGTTAATGTGACATTAAGTGATACGTGGAATTAATTTAGTCATTTAATTCCACCTTTCATTTAACCTACCATCTAACGTCACCTAAACTATCCCTGTGGAGCTACATAACATTAGGAGTCATTACACTCTTGTAATGTGGTTCTCACTCTCTCAATACTTGGTAGCTGAACGTAATGGGACGCCGATAGGTGAACCGGTATGTTTCTCGCTTTTCCCTTTCCTTAGAAATAAAACTAGAAATAGATCAAATAATCCCTACAGTTTATGCTTCAACATTTTTATATGCAAAAGAGACTTCATTGATTTAATTAGTGCATTATCATTTAAAAACAGGTTTCTCAATGAATTATATTACTTACTATATACCATTACTTTATAAAGCTTATACATAAGTTTATAATATGATTTTAATGATCTCGACTTTTCAGGCTGGTTCGACATGGTTGTTTATTGTTCCAGAAGGGCTTTACAAGCTCTTGGTTCATTTGAAAGAAAGATACAATAATCCCGTCATTTACATCACTGAGAATGGTAATTTCATAGCTTAATGTTAGACTTTTTTCGACAGCAAGCAATTTGTACTCTTTATCAATACAAATGTAAATTTAATGGATGATTGCAGGGGTGGGTGAATTGAACAATAAAACAACAGTTGTAGAAGCTCGGTTTGATGATATGAGGGTTAGATATCACCATGACCACCTTGTCCAACTTAAAAAAGCATTGGAGTAAGTAATCATTAATATATATTTTGATTAGACTCAAATAGTAAATTGCGAAATTAATTACCTGCACTCTTGCGAAAATCAATGTTCATAATTTCACATTCATCTTCAGCCAAGGTGTTCGTGTGAGGTCTTATTACTTATGGTCAATGTTCGACAATTTTGAATGGGCGGATGGATACACCATTAGGTTTGGCATTATTCATGTAGATTTTGAGAACAATCAACTGAAAAGGTTCCCCAAAAGCTCTGCTATATGGTGGACCAATTTCTTGGACACGAAGAAGGTCAAGAAGCCCATCAAGATCAAGAAGGATAAGAAGCAAGCCAAGAGGCGCTTCCTTTTGTTTTGAAATGCTATGTTGAATAATGCGTGTATGGATGCATGCTTGCAGCAGTTCCTTTTGTTCCCTTGTAGTTTGTTTGAGGGGCTCGGTAGCTCGGTTTGTGCAAATGAAAGATTTCTAGTGTGTTCCAGTTCTCTTTGCTGTGTCAAATAATGCATGTTTGGATACGGGTGTATTTGTATATACCTGTTGTGTATACAATTGCACTCTTCATGCCAAGAACATTTTAATTGTATTTGATGTTATGAATTCAGGTTGTGAAATTCTGTCTTTCTGTTTCGAAATTGTGTCATTCCAAACAAAACATAGTGTGTTAATCACGTCATTTAATCGGGACTGAACTGTTTTCACGGCCATTTCATGCGAAACAAAGAAGATTGATTCATTGACTTTGCTTATTAAGTATTACTTCAAAAATTTACTCTTGGCCGTCAAAAAAGTTTATAGTTAAATGAAAACATTGAACGATACTTACGTTTATAGACCTACAAGAGTATTTCCAAGATATTCTCTAAATACAAGATATTTTCTATTTTAGAGATTTAACGCTTAAAAGTAAGCTCTAAAACACTCTCTTTTTAAGTTTTTAGAATAGAGAGAATTAAACTCTCCCTCCTTTCTTACTTTACAAGTGTTGATTTCAAGAAACAGAAATTATTTTCTAAAGCTAATGGTGGAATTTTCAGCTGGAATTTTGGCAGGTTTTTGCCTTCTGGGGGAGGGGACTGTTTGGGTGTGTTTTTGGACAAATTCTTTGTAAAAAAGAAGAAAGGTGAATTTTTCGCCATTATTTTGGATGAGAAATGCACTTCAATTGGAGAATGCTAAGATTTTCATGTGTCGACCTTTAACTATACCTTAATCCGAGGTGAACTTTTATAGAGTGAAAAATTGGATCTTAGATTTTTAACCCTTTATTAGTTGTACAAATGACCCTATTTATAGACGATTGTAGGGATTTTTTTGGTCATTTTCATGTACTGACATTCTCTCATCATTATGTAGAAAGACATCCAATTTCTAAGATTCTCTATAAGGTAATGTTTTTGCGATGTTATGCGCGCACATGGTTCTACTACACTGAAGTCAATGTGATTGTGTCAAAGTTCGCACTTAAATAGAATCTAGGCCCGAGATCGAACCAAGGCCTTTCATTATGCTGTTTAGACGAGGATTCCAATTGTCATTTAGCCAAGTGATTGTGGGTTTGCATTCTCTTGAAGGAGAGCCTAGGTGGCCCACGTGGAGCCCCAGTAGAAAATAATTATTTTAACATGTATCAATAATAATTGTATTTAATAAGACACACGTTGCAATTCTTTACTTTTTATGTTATTTAAATATAGTTAAATTGGTTGGCTACTAACATTTATTAAATACGTTAAATAAAAGATAAGAAGAAATCAATAAATATTTTGTTAAAAAAAAATGAAGAGCCAAAATATATAACATTATTGAAGTATATAAAAAAATTTACCCTCTAAATTTAAAGATATTTTCTATCATACATAAAATGTTCTTTATAAATAAAAAAATTCTTGAAGATGCTCAATTGATTCATAAAAATAACAATAGTCAACCTTAATGCGGCTAACAAATATTGATAACATAAAAATATTCTTTTTCAAATAATTATTATAGATGAATTTTATGTTTTAAAATCTCATCTTTCACTTTTAGCCCTTTTTTGAGCCCCATTTTAGTTGGGAAATATATTTTGAAATACTGATTTTTTGGAGGAGAACGCATGGTTAAAATATGAGGAATAGTTTGCAAATTATATGTAAAATTATTTTATGGGAAAATGTGTTATTGAAAATAAGTTTTGAAAAAATAGGTGCCAAACATAAACTTCATGTTATATATGAATGGGAAATGTTGGGAAAATAGGGGGGCTAACCGCCCCCTGATAGAAATCCCACAATAGAGGGGTGGGGTCCCATTAAAGGTTCGTGTATATTAATAATCTGTATTAAATTATCAAACATTAATAATCAAGGATAAGATTTATGTTTGTGTATATGAATATTCAATGCACGTCTCCGAATGTTCTATTGCATACAACGTCATCGTGTATTGCAATAACCTAATACTAGATTAAATATGGTAAGCCTTATATTGTTTTCTGAAACTTTTTTCTATTTTAGAATATTTGTGAATTTGAGTGTTCGAGTTCCTAAGAGTCGACAATTGCTTCTAACAAAACGTTATTAGAGCTTTGTTGAAGGAATTGTTAAAAGATTGGAGCCTCAAGTTCCTAAATTAAATGGCAGAATTAAGTTCAGTGGAGATAACAAATGAAGGCCTTTTACATCTCCGAAGACGTGGGAAATAATAGCACTTGTATTCGGAGAATTGAAGGATCAAACAAGACTAGCTGAAGCACAACTTGCACAATTGAAGGAAAATCGGAAGAATGACCAAAAGGCACTGTTCACTATTTATCTAGCCTTGAATAGAGTAATTTTTGAAAGAATTTAAAATTCTAATTCAGCAAAGCAAGGGTAGGATATATTGGGTTGGCACTGGTTCGTCGGGTCATATTCACTTTGTTGTATAATTTTGACTATAATATAGCCCCTGTTTGACCTCCAATTTTGGGAAAACTGTGTTTAGAAATTGTTATTTTTTGGAGAATTAGTTATAGTTGAACATGCATTGCACGTTGCTCTAAAATGCTTTATAGGTGCTATAAAAATAATATTATGAGATGTGAGAATAGGAAAAAAAAAATTAATACAAATCATATATGTGGAATGAACCTTTTGACTCAAATGAATTAAAAATCAGTGAAAACAATTTAAATAGATGAGGAAGTCAATTAAATTAATCCATCCTTTTACTATTTTAATCCAACGAATACCATTCTTTCTTTATATTCACTTAAGATGCTTTGGATATATTAGTTGAAATTATTTATTATAGATACGCATTATGTTTCTCATTTACCTTCTTTGTATCTTAACAATTATTAAATATATCAATTACAAGAAAAATCTAATAATATTTGTTTTTTGCTCCAAACAGTTTTAACGAATTTAATTTATTATCCAATCAAATGGAATGAATCTATCAAATATACATTGACCATAACTAACTAATTGACAAAGTAACTTATGATAATATTGTTCAAATAATTAAATAAATCAAATACATATTGAAAAATGAAAGCAACAACGAAATCCTGTGGCAACGAATTCCACATGTTCAAGTGACTCACAATAAGTGGACATACAGATTGTCGGACAACAGCACGTCGCACATCATAAATATACCTGGAAAAATGGATATTTCTCCGGATCGGGATGATGATGTCCCGCGTCGTGGTGGTATTTGTCATGAGGCCAAATCATGTCTGCTGCTAGCGCACCAATGACGCAAAGCATGCGCTTGAAGTAATGGCCAATGGTCTGCAGCGAATGTTCGAACAACATTTGTACCTGTCGATACCCCTTCCCATGCGCCAGTATGCACAAAAATATGTCGACCTGCTCATACACATCAATGTTTGTACTCATTCCAAGCCATATTGTTCTCTAAGAACATGTGTAAAGTGTCTGAACATGGGTGGGTATATTATGAACTGCTGGAAGCACGTTTGTAGATACACATGCATATTCTGTAACATGAATATATGTCTGCTTCGTGATGTAGGAAACAAGTAACAGTGTCCCCTATCTGGTTGCATATACTGACGTACCATCCGATCAGCGATCCAACAGTATTGTAGCCACGTCAACATATCCACCTCCAGTTGCTGCAGTACGTCGTCATCCGAACTATCGTCCGAACTGGTATTGGACATGAGTTCACAATCGGTCTCGGACGACGTATGCGAACTAGATGTGTCCGTCATTTTTTCGTACTGCCACATCGAGAAGCAATAAAAAAAGTATGTATAGTTTGCAGTATATAATAAATTAAATATATTAAAAATGAAAATTATGGTATTATTGAAATAACTATTTACAAATTTTAAAACAAAAAGAAAAGTACTATTGAAATAATTAAAGGGAATCTACTATTTTCGGTGTTTGCTTCACCCTCTGCGGTGTCTTCAAACTTCAAAAACTTCTTCCTTCATTAACTACCATGTCATATTCTGAGTTAACGTTCCAATCATCTTCTCATTAATCATCAATCAAATCATCTTCCTAGTCCAATTGATCAGGTACGACTACCACCAATGCTAATTCATCCTTCACGCTCGAGTTTAATTTATTCTCTCAAATCTGCTCAATTGTTGTTGTGGTTACCTCAGCATCCCATTCTTCTTCACTATTATATTTCTCTTGCTCGTAGGAGGTTGCTATGTTGCCTTATACTGGCTCCTTTTTAAACCAAAATCTCTAGCATAATGGTCTTGTTTCCCATATCGAAACACGAGCCCTTAGTTCGTTGATATCTTTGACCTCTCTTGTCACAATTTTGCTGATCTCTCCTTGTCTGGTAGCTTCCCTCAATCCATCCTTTAGATTTACCTCCTTTAAATTTTTTATTATTTTGTTGACGAGGTTGACCTCTTTTTTTATAATTATATAATGCTTCTTCCTCTTCTTTCTTTATCAAGACTCCTAACATTTGTCTGGTTAACGCTTCTTGATCTGCTAACAAATTTTCAAGATTAACTAATGAAGGTTGCTCGAGCCAACCTTGTATTGCAGCGATAAAACTTCTAAATTCGGGTCTCAATCCATGTATAATTATTCTTCTCATTTGAAACTCCGAAATTTTACTTAAAGCATCTAACTCAGAAATTTCACAACACAGATATTTAACTTTATTAAAATATTCACTTATTGTTAATTCTCCTTGAGTGATTGAGAGCAGCTTGTTCTCCAACAATTGCAACCTCAGGTCATTTTTCTTCGAGAATAGTGAGGATAAAGTGTCTCATGCTTTCTTTGGTGTAGTCTTATCTCTTATGTGCTCTAACATATCTTCTTCGATTGTCGTTTTTATAACGAACAAAGCCTTACCTACTTTGATTTTCCACTTCTTCGTAGCTCCGGCCTCTTTTGGCGGCGTTACGTCACTTCTGCTAACTATCTTCCACAGGTCTTGCCCTTAGAGATACGGCTTCATACAAGTTTGCCATGTGGTATAATTATGATTAATGAGCTTCTTTACTCCGCCTACCGCTTATAGGTCGCTCATCGTGACTTGATTTACCTCCTCGTAATCAAGCAAGCTTTACAAAAGCTTCACAAACTTCTTTTGTACACGAACTCAAGAAGCTCAAAAATCCTTCCTTGACCACCTAGCTCTGATACCACTTTGTAGAATTTAAGACTTAAAGAAATATATTATTTTACTTATGAAATAGATTTTACACTCTTTTGGACACACTTTGATGATATGGAGACACTCCTTACTAACACACAACACTACCTCACTATATCTCTCTTTCCCACTTATTCTATTTGCTCTCACTCTCTTTACACACTTTTTCTCTCATTACTCATGCATACATAACCGCCTTGTGTTTATATGTGTTCATGGATGATTGTTCATGGTTCTAGTATGGTGGTGAACCTAATTCTAGATACATTCATAAATGGTGGTGATAGTAATTGAATTCTTTTAGCATCTTCTAGGCATGGATGCATTCTAGATTCTTCTAGTATCTAGTCATGAATCATCACCAATTTTCTAGAGAGTTCTTGGAGCTTCCTTAAAGTCGGTGATGATCTTCAATTTAATTCGAAAAGATTCCCATTTTCCCCAGAATTCCACAGAAGGGTTCTTTAATTCGTTGCCAGATCAATGAAAAACAGGTGATCATCACAAGCCTGTACTAACTTATATAGTTTGATCAATCTAACGAACTTCATTAAAATTCCTGTTTGAATTTGCAGGCTAGAAGGCAAGGTGGCTATAATAATTGGTGGTGCCGGTGGCATTGGGGAAAGCATGGCCAAAACTTTAAAAATATGTTAGACTCAACATAATGTTTGGCAATGCTAGTATCCCCAATAAGACTGATCTAACAATTTTGGCAACTGATTACCAAGACTTTAAGAGGATCTTCAATGTTAATGTTTTTGGCTTATTTCTATGCGCTAAACACGCTGCAAGGGCAATGATTCCAGCCAAGAAAGAGAGCATCGTGTTTACTGCAGGTGCAACTTCTGTGACTAGCGGGAATGCTCCTCATGCATTGGTAGGTTTATGAAGAATCTGTCTCTCGAATTGGGGCAACACTAACACTAGGTTGAAATGAATACGGATAAAGAACATAGAACAAGGGACCAGGAGCCTGCCACCCAAGTAAATACCTGAGGGATATAGAAATCACCACCCGAAGATATTAACCAAGGGCTACAAGGCTAAGAAAACTCACTATTCTTGGAATCCATGAAAAGATATAGAGTTAAGAAGAGAATGATGGACACCTCTCAAAAAACATAATTTGTATTCAAAACTATCTGCCTCAAGGCTTACAATGATGTGAGTTATATAGTTGTGACTTGGAACAACCCTTCAAGCATGAGTAATTAAATTAAATGAACTTACATGAAATTAAGAGACAAATTCATTCATTCATCATTCATGTACATTAAAGTCTTCTAGGAACCTTGAAAATATGAAAACAGCTGGACAATCAGGAGTATAATTACAATAACTTTCCATAGAGATGTCCAAATTCAGATCCGTAAAAGGTTCTAGAATCCTTACTTAATTATCTTTCCAACAATACATTATGTGAATGGAAAATATGTATTCAACGTTCTCAGAATTCTGATGAAAGTTTCCCCATAAACTTGTCTTTTCAACTCACCATTGAAAGAATCTTGATTTCTCTTTGGTCAAGTATTGTAATCAATGACACTCCTGTGTCAAGCAGGAATTAGAATGAATTGCATTTCTCCTTTTGCTGTGGCCACTCCGCCGGTAAAGGAAGGGTTTCAAATCACAGAAAAGCTTAATCTGGAGGAATTTGTGTTTAAGGTAGCAAACTTGAAAGGGTATTCTTAGAGGCAAATGATGTGGCTGACGCTGTAGGGGGTTTTTTTTTGTTTTGGAAAGTAATGAGTAAAAATATGTAAGTGGGCATGGCCGATCCTGAGGCGAGGCGGATGAGGCCTACGCCTTAGTCCCAAAACTAAAGGGGGCCTCGTTTCCCTGGCCAATTTTTTATTTTTTTTAATAATAAAATGAAGAAAGTAAATTGAATTAAGAAATCATTTTCATCTCCAGCTCACATCTCTGCTGCAACTGGACACTTCACTCTTCACTCTTCACTCTTTCTTCTTCTTCTTCATTCTTCCTTAGGCTACTTCTCTTCTTCTTCTTCCCTGCACTTTTCACACTTTCAGAATTTGTTGCCCCTTCTTGCCATCACCATTGAAGGATGGTTCTAGAATTGATGCAGCTACATTCCACTGACATACAAGAAGCTTCAGCAATTGACCATCCATGTCTATATATATGTGTGTGAGTGGGAACAAAAAAGAGTGAAAAGGAGTTGAAA
This sequence comes from Olea europaea var. sylvestris, assembly GCF_002742605.1. Classification (NCBI taxonomy): domain Eukaryota; kingdom Viridiplantae; phylum Streptophyta; class Magnoliopsida; order Lamiales; family Oleaceae; genus Olea; species Olea europaea. Next base: position 28,868,023 of record NC_036247.1, on the reverse strand, counting down.
GAAAGGTAGCGTGTATATATATGTGTGTAATGTGTGGTTAGGAGAGAGAGGAGTTGGTGAAGGAAATATAGATACAAGTGTGTAAGGATAGAATAAGCAGTGTAGACGTGCAGTGTGTGAGTGGCGTCAGGCGTGAGTGGTGAGAGGTAGAGAGAGAGAAATATAGGAGAGAGGTAGTGCATAGTGAGAGAAAGTGAGTTGATAAAATAATGGGTGAAATCCTAGTGTGTTTAGTTAGTATTTTTCGTGTGCATTTGTGTAAAATTTATTTCATCAAAAAAATTTTATTTTTCTTGTGTGTTCCAAAACTCAACAAGTATCAACTCAATAATTTGGTATCAAAGCTGAATAAAACTTAACCTCCCGCTTCTGCTGCCCAAGATGGTACATTTCGGGCTCAAATTGAAAATTTTCCTTAGGTTCTTCTTCCTTTTTTTTTTAGTTTTTTGGATTTTGGGACTAAATTTTGTGGACCTTTTGCTTTTACTGAGTTGTGGGTTTCTTATTAAATAGATTATAAGTGATTTTAGAATTAAACAAGTATTCAATGAAGACGTGGGTTTATTCTTTCTTTAAATGAATTTAGATATTTATCTATTCATGTTTGTTTCACTCCAATAGTTTTTCTACTAGTTTGTTGGTAATTTATAGCTTTTTATGAAATTCATTAGTGTTGAGCCTTGTAGTAATTATTTGGCTAAGAGATCTATTCAATTTGAAATTTATAGAATTCTATTTCAATGTTTGGATTTATGTAGTGGTAGTAGTTTTTGCCCTTGTAGTAATGCAAAGAAGAAATCTTTTGAAAGCTCATAAATGAATAATTTTACATTTTCCAAAATTCATTAGAAGTAGAATTTTAATATATTTGTTTGTTGTTTTATTATTAAGTTTTAAGTTAGCGGTAGACATGGATTTAGGGGGTTCCAAGCCCAAAAAACCATTTTTTTGGGTGTAATTTTTTCTTTTCGCATATTAGTTAAACTTGAAATTTGTTTGTCTGGTATCGAATCTAATACTGGATCCATACTTAGTTAGCAGTATGTTGCATAATAATACACTGTTGAATTTTATATTTACGCTGATTTTGCGGGGCCTTACTTATGGAGTTCGCCTTAGGCCCCCAAAACCACAGGACCGGCCCTGTAAGTGGGCAGTTATTGATGGAGGTTATAGCCTTCCTAATATTGCTCTGAGCGATGGCCTAAAGAAGTAACTTTCTCGAATCATTCATGCCATTATTTTGTGTAACAAAACATGTGGTGCATTTTTGTAGTCAGTATTCATATGACTAAACAATGAAATGTAGATATTTGTCTATAGTGTAGAGTCGTCCTATCTTTACTAACAAACATGTTATTGTAACATATATACAGTTCTAGTATCTTCTTGGGTAAAGACTATGAATGGATAATGTTAGATATTGGCCAATAATTTGAGATTAAACCATAGTCCTACTTTCATCTAGTTAATTAGACGTTCCATCCAATGTGTTGACCTAACAATGATGCTTAGAACTGTATAAAATTTCCCTAATATATTAGTTACATAGATTTTAAAAATAACACACACTTCTATATATCATATGATTCGTGAGCCTTCAAGAGAGTCGGTCAAAAAGAGCATACTAAGGAGGGAGATTTGAACCATTTGGGATAGTATACTGGGTCCAACTCCCTGTGAACAATACTTACTCAATCGAGAAATATATGCGTCTACCAATTTTTGGCATTTGGATTTCTACTTGCTCGAAAGAGAGAATTGTGCCTCTGCCAATAAATGGTTTCTATTGTTACTTACTCATTTGAGAGATTTATTATCTTACCAATTTGTTGGCTTTTGGAAGTTTTAACCCTTCTTGTCATCTTTTTCATCAACTAGTTTCAATATATTTATTGATTTATTTTACACAAAATGAGATGTCGAAACTATTGTCAGGACCTTTATGGGGTTGGTAGTTGACATGTACATAAATGGAACAAAATATAATTTATTAACTAGATAATCTAGGTCTTCTGAATGGTAGCTTTTTTTTTTTTTTTTTTTAAAGGTTGAACCCTAACTTTAAAGGTCTCCCACTACCCCGCCCTTGGAGTATCGTGAGAGAAGTTAATCGCGGGATGTGCTCCAACAGACCAAAGAACAAGAGTTGCTTGTACACTTGTTTTTTATTGGATGTTTTTTTTTTTTTTTTTTGTTAAAGGTTGAACCCTAACTTTAAAGGTCTCCCACTACCCCGCCCTTGGAGTATCGTGAGAGAAGTTAATCGCGGGATGTGCTCCAACAGACCAAAGAACAAGAGTTGCTTGTACACTGGTTCTCACAAAGAGTCTCAATTCATATTTCAGGAATCGAACCCTCACACTGTGGCTGTCAGCAAGACTGAGTATGTCTCATCCTTATCCTTTGCATCACTGGGATATGCCCCGAGGGCTTTTTTTTTTCCCCTTAGCTCTTGGCTAGTTGATTACGCCAACTTGTGGAGAGGATTCCGCTATCCACTGATTTTTCCTTTCGTTTGTCAACCTTCACAAAGTTTGACCAGTGTATCTTTTTGAGGACTCGTTCAATCTCCTCCTTCAGCTGCAAAAAATCTTGTGTGTCGTAGACATGACCTTTGTGAAATATCAATACTTTTTTCGATCTCATTTACGTCATTCAATTTCCAACGCACCCCTAATCTCCATTAGAATGTTAGTCATTTAAGTGTTCAGAGGGGTATATAACCGGTATGGTCGTTGTCCTGTTTGATCGGCTTATCTATTCCTATCATACCTTGTATGTTCACCCCTGGACTAAACATGGAATTTTCTCGTGTGGCTCTGGCTCTCTACAGTCTCCAAGTTTCCTGGTGATCAAGAACGCCTCCTCAGTATCAACCTACAAATAACAATTGTTGGATAATTTAATACTTTTAAATCACCAAATCTTTCATGTTAAATCATCAAGAATACAATAATTAAAGCGGAAGCGTACCTGAATCAGACATGGTTAATGCAATAATGAATTTCTCAGTATAGTCTTCCAAATCTACACGCAATCTCATTTTCCTCTCTGTGATGGGATATAGTAGAGAATGAATAATACATGCGTGTGATCTGGAGACCATAATCTATTCATATAGCGACACCCTTTTACCTAATTCGGCCCATCATAGAATTAGGATTTGGGCCCAGTCTCTACACATATGTAAACCCACACTTTAATTGGATATATTAAAGCTCAAAATCGAAACCTCATTAGATCACTTTAATTGGGTTCAACCGAATTCGATAGCCTATAATTTAACACACAATTATTCACACATATAAACCCATCTATTGATTAAAAAAATCCTTACAATCTCCCACTTGAGCTATACGTGTCACCTTATAATTGTGCATTAAACATAACCTTATGAGTACTCAGAATTTTACTATCATTACTGAATGTGTCCCCAAACAATCCCATCCATTTTATATCAACATAGGATCAAAGCGGCTTTCGCTACTTTCACGTAGCTAAACCCATCAATGGTCATGTATATTAATAAAACCGAATGACATGTATCAAGCATGGATGTGTAGCATGAAAATTACATGTAATGTGATCTGTAACTTGCCTATTTCCAACTAATCCACCTTAATACCTTAGTGAGATCATTTTAAACAAGTTCAGAGATAATAAACAAAATAACTTTATAACTGAAAATAACTTTAACTTTAAACGGTATCTAAAATAACAGTACATATGTCCAATATGAAAAGCAAAAATACAAACTCCCACTGAAACTAGATATCCTCAAGAGACATTACACCCATATGAGCAGTGTGCTTATAAAAGACCTTGGGTATCAATCCCTTAGTAAACGGATCCGCAACCATGGAGTTTGTCCCAATATGCTCTATTGACACTTGTCCACTCTGAACTCTTTCTTTAACAGCCAGGAACTTGATCTTTATGTGTTTTGACTTTGTCGAGCTCCTGTTGTTATTGGAATATAGCACTGCTGATTTATTATCACAAAATATCTTAAGTGATCTTTCTATATTGTCCACAATGCGCAGCCTAGTGACAAAATTACGCAGCCATAATTCATGATTTGATGCCTCATAACATGTTATAAACTCCTCTACCATGGTGGAAGTAGCTATGAGTGTCTGCTTAGCACTCTTCCATGAAATAGCACCTCCAGCAAGCAGGTAAATATAGCTTGAAGTGGATTTCCTACTATCTTGGCATCCCACGAAATCGGAATCAGAATAAGCGATGATCTCCAGCTGATCTGATCTCCTGTATGTTTCTTTGTAAATACCGCATGACCCGTTTGGTCGCTTTCCAATGATCCATTCCCGGGTTACTTAAATATCTTCCTAGCATCCTAACAATGTACGCTATATCCGGACGCGTACAAACCTGAGCATACATCAAACTCCCTATAGCTGAGAAATAAGGAATCTTCTGCATTTCTTTAATTTTCAAGTCATTTTTAGGGCATTGACTTAAGCTGAACTTGTCTCCTTTAGCGACAGGGGTGTCACATGGTTTACAATCTTGCATGTCATATCTTTTAAGTACCTTTTCGATATAGCACTTTTGTGATAATCCAAGAATACCCCGAGAACGATCTCAGTGTATCTGAATTCCTAATACAAAAGAGGCGTCACGAAGATCTTTCATCTCAAAATCCTTTGCTAGAAATCCCTTGGTTTCGTGCAATAAGCATATATCTTTGCTGGCAAGCAATATGTCATCGACATATAAAACCAAAAAAATGTACTTGTTCCCACTGAACTTGTGGTATATACAATCATCGACCAAATTCATCTCAAAACCAAATGAGATGATCACCTGATGAAACTTGTAATACCATTGACGAGATGCCTGTTTGAGTCCATAGATGAATTTCTTTAATTTACAAATCATTTGCTTTGCATCGTTCGATACAAAGTTTTCTGGTTGTAACATATAAATTGTTTCATCAATGTCACCATTGAGAAACGTTGTCTTAACATTCATCTGATGCAACTCAAGATTGAAATGCGCTACCAATGCCATTATTGTTCTGAAAGAGTCTTCCAAAGAAATCAGAGAGAAAGTCTCTTTATATTCGATGCCTTCTTTCTGTGTAAAGCCCTTTGCGACAAGACGAGCCTTATACCTCTCTACATCACCTTTCTAATCCCTCTTGGTCTTAAATATCTATTTGCAACCAATGGGTTTCGCACCTTCAGGCAATGGAACGAGGTCCCATACGTCATTGCCCTTCATGGACTTTATCTCTCCATTCATGGCATCGAGCTACTTTTGAGAGTTAGAACTTTCCATGGCTTGACGGAAGTCGATCGTATCATCTTCCACCATTCCAATGTCAACTTCATGTTCTTGGAGAAATACGATGTAATCATTCGAAACTGCACTTCTCCTCTCTCTAGTGGATCTTCTTAATGGCATTGATTCTTGAGGCTGTAGAGTTTGTTCTTCTAGAACAATTTGTTGATTTTAAGAGGGAGGTATGACATTGTCTTGATCTAGAGTTACTTCTTGAACAATATCAGGGATAGAAACCTGATCATTGTCAATGGCAATTGGAGGAATTTCAACATATTCCTCCTCAAAGACAAAGCCCATAACACTTTCTCCTCCCGCAAACTCAACATCCTCAAAGAACCGAGCATTTCCTATCTCGAAAATTGCCTTAGTTGTGGGATCATAAAACTTGTAACCCCTGGACCTTTCAGCATATCCAACAAAATAGCAACTAATGGTCCTTGCGTCTAGTTTCTCTTCATTTGGCTTATAGGGCCTTGCCTCAGGTGGACACCCCTAAATATGTATATGCTTCAAACTAGGCTTCTTGCCCGTCCAAAGCTCATATGGGGTTTTATCAGTGGCCTTAGTTGGAACTCTGTTGAGTATATAAGCTGCGGTCTTTAATGCTTCACCCCAAACAGATTCTGGTAAGGTAGAATGACTAATCAAACTCCTCACCATGTCCTTAAGCGTTCTGTTTCGTCTCTCAGCAATACCATTCATAGTGGGCAAACCCGGCATAGTGTATTGTGGGACGATACCGCATTCCTCTGGGAATTTAGCAAATGGTCCTGGACACTGTTCACCTGAACCGTCATATCTGCCATAATATTCACCCCCACGGTCAGATCTGACGCTTTTAATCCTTTTGCCCAGTTGGTTCTCAACTTCAGCTTTATAGTTTTTGAACACATCCAGTGACTGTGATTTTTCATGAACGTGATATACGTAGCCATATCTTGAAAAGTCGTCTATGAACGTTATAATATATTGTTGACCGTTCCAAGAACCCGTAGAGAATGGTCCACAAATATCCGTATGGATAAGTTCTAAGACGTCCGAAGTCCTATTGGCTTGAAATCTCCTTTTATTGGTTTGTTTTCCCTTTATACAGTTGACACACAAATCATAATCTGTGAAGTCAAGAGGGTCGAGAATCCCGTCTGACACAAGTCTCTCAATTCTCCTTTTAGAGATATGACCTAATCTCTTGTGCCACAACGAGGTAGAATTCTCGTCGTTTAATTTTTGATTTACACCTTGAGTACTTACATGCAAGGTTTCATTATAAGAAGCAATTGTATCAATTGAATAAAGATTATCGTAACTTGATAAAGAACCGAAACCAACCAATTTTGAATCATGAAACAAACTAAATATTCCATTTCCAAATGAACAAGTATAACCAAATTTGTCCAAAACAGAAATAGAAATCAAATTCCGTCTAAAAGACGATACAATAAATGTCTCAACAAGATCCAAATAAAATCCAGTCTTTAACAATAATCTAAATTTTCCTATTGCCTCTACTTCTATCTTCTTGTCGTCTCCAGCATAGATGTATCTTTCACCATCACTTGATTTTCGATAACACAGGCAACCCTGCATAGACATATTGATGTGAGTTGTTGCACCAGAATCTATCCACCATGTATGTCTAGGTACCGAAGTTAAATTAACCTCAGAACAAACCAAATGAAAAGTAATACCTTTCTTTACACGCCATGCGTGGCAATTGGTGCAATTCTTCTTCTTATGACCTGCAGCTCCACAGAAGAAACAACTACCTTCAGTTGGTTCCTTATGCTGTTTCTTTTGCGGCGCCGTACCTGCAGCTTCCTTATTAATCTTCCTTTTCTTGTTCCTTTTGTCCTTAGAGGCGGTGGCCAAATGAGCACTTTCTGTCTTCTCATACTTCAGTCTTTCCTTTTCCTGGACACAGTGTGAGATGAGCTCATTAAGGGACCATGAGTCCTTTTGACAGTTGTAGCTTACCTTGAATTGACTAAAATGTGCCGGAAGGGATATCAAAACCAAGTACACCAACAAGTCTTTAGATAAATCCAACTTGAGTGCCTTTAGTTTTGAAGCAATGTGAGACATTTCCATAATGTACTCCCGAATGTTTCCTTTCCCTTTATACCTCATTGAGACAAGGTTTGCCAAAAGTGTACTTGTTTCAGCCTTTTCATTCTTGGCAAATCTCTTCTCAAGATCCTCAAGGAAACCCTTAGCCGTAGTCATCTTATCGGACATAGTGCCCCGGAATGCTTCTGGAATAGCACGCTTCATGACCATTAAGCTTATGCGGTTCGATCATTCCCACTTTTCCATCTCCCTCTTGTCATCAGAGGTACTCTTATCAGTAAGTGCAGCAGGTTGATCGACCCGTAAAACAAGGTCCAGGTCCATGACTCCGAGAACAATTATCACATTCTCTTGCCATGCCCTGAAGTTTGTGCCATTTAACATTGGAATTGAATTGATGCTAGCAGAGATATTCGCAGCAGAACCTGAAACTGAATTAGAGAACGATTATTATGAAATAGCTCACATGAATATCTTTACTATGCAAATAATAATAATAATCTCAAATAGTGGTAGGGCCCATCACAAGATACCAAGCACAACATCAATATCTAGTCTTTGGACAGAGATATTGACTTGTAAGTGGTACTATTGGCGTAGTGATCAAACATTGACGATAAAATAATGTGTCAATCAACAAACCTTTCTTTGTATCGATTTATTGATCACACATTAAACCAAATAATCGTCACACGTTTATCACCGCAGGTGCACGTGTATTCGGCTAAATATTGACCTTCCTTTGGGCCGACCAATATTCCCATGAATAACACATGCACAAATACTTTTTAATATTCTAAGTTAGTCAATTTCCACAAGAGAGGTTGTTTAGCAACATGTTGCTTCAATTAACCAACTTTCGAATATTATATCTCTTAAAAGAGTCCTTGGTACCAAAATTTGAGAAAGAGAATCACCAATTTTGCATATTTTGTTTAGTTTTAAACTTTAGGGGCCTTATGATTAATAATTCAAAACTTTAAGGGGCCTATATTAATTAATACCAAACTTTAGGGGTTGAAATTAATAAACTTGTAACTTTAGGGACCATAATTAATTAATTCAATACTTTAGAGGATCAATTAGAATAAATTTTAAAACTTTAGGGGCCAAAATTGACCAATTCAAAACCTTAGGGACCAAATTTTAAAATTTTGAAATTTTAGGGGTCAATTTGAATTAATTATGAACTTAGGGGGCCAATTTGAACTAGTAATTAAAGTTTGGGGGCTTTAATTATAAATTTAGAACTTTAATGGCCTGAATTAATTAATTTTAAATCTTAGGGACTGAATTATGAATCCAAAACTTAAAGGCCCAAATCTTAATATAACTTAAAGGTTATGGACTGAAACCTTAATTTTATAACACTAACCCTAATTGCAACCAAGGATTTCAACTTATCTAATTTACAAGTGAGCCCCCCGCCCCCCTAAACACAAAAACTGCAAAAAACCCTAGAAGAAAATTTCTTCTCCTCCTCCGACACCGCTCCTAACAAAACGGGAGCGCCGACCTTTTACAATAGCCCCGGCGCTGCTGCCTGCGCAGGCAGCGGGGCAATGCGCAGCCGGCAGCGGCGCCACTGCCTGCCGCCAGAAATTTATTTAATTTTTTTGTTTAAATCTGAATCTGATTTCAAAATCCATAAAATTCATAATCCGAAATTTCTCAAATCTCAATCCGAATTACGAAAATAACGAAAATTATATCGCAAAAGTTTTCAAATTCAACAAAATATAAATCCTAAATCATCAAATCTGAAAACTTTATAAAATATTGCAAGAACCAAATTAAAACTTTTGATTCTCAATGATTCAACATGAAAAGGCTCTGATACCACTTGTTGGATAATTTAATGCTTTTTAATCATTGATCTTTCATGTTAAATCATCAAGAATACAAGAATTAAAGTGGAAGCGTACCCGAATCAGACATGGTTAATGCAATAATGAATTTCGCGGTATAGTCTTTCAAATCTACACGCAATCTCCTTTTCCTCTCTGTGATGGGATGCAGTAGAAAATGAATAATACGTGCGTGTGATCTAGGGACCATAACCTATTTATATAGTGACGCTCTTTGACCTAATTCGGCCCATCATAGAATTAGGATTTGGGTCCGATCTCTATACATATGTAAACCCACACTTTAATTGGATACATTAAAGCCCAAAATCGAAGCCTTATTAGATCACTTTAATTGGGCTCAACCGAATTCGATAGCCTATAATTTAACACACAATTATTCACACATATAAACACATCTATTGATTAAAAAATCCTTACAACAATTCCCTAAAATTTCGTGCATTGAGTCTGGACAATTCTTTAACAATGATAATATGAATGAGTGATTCCGAGTACCATTAGTTATAGCAGTGACCATGGCTGACATTTGTAGCTCCTTGATGTCAAGTGTTGCCCTACCAAATCGAGCTAGGTAGTCTTTCTACAGCAGCCAAGATTTGCCCTATGGTTTCAAGCTCTCCCAGTACCTACAATGAATGGCAGAGCTAAGTCATCAGTTTCCCTCCAACGTGAGAATACCTGAGTAATTTTAGAGAGAATTTATGCAAGGAAGCATGAAAGGACTAAAATGATAACATTAGAATTTACCTTGAATTTAGTGAGGCTTTTATGTAGGCATCTATTAAGGATATGTAGTGAAATCTATAGAAGATGGGGGATAATTAGGAATAAAAGATATGAACAGCGGAAATTTATTAATTCAAGTCCCTATGCAAGATCAACTTTGATGTCATAACATGATTTGTGTTAAGAAATCCTTACTTCTTAACGATTCTTCTTTGAAGATCCAATCTTGTATAATTGATTTCTATTGCACAACAACATTCCTTTTCGTGATCTTGATGTGCCACAACAACTCAAGTGTTATGCTTCTAATAATTATAAGCTACAGGGGAAGGTAGTTGGATGATAAAAATTCCTACAATAGGACAATGAGGCAGAGGGCTTGTACTGTCTAAATTGGGCTTTTGAGAGCTATTTTGTGCTAGCAAAAATCCATTATTTAGATAAAAATATATATGCTTTAGTAATTCTTATCCTATTAGGTTACACAAGCTCTGATAATCCTAATCCCATTAGGATACTAAGGACCTGCTTAGGAGTTTCGATGTACCGATTATGGGTGTTTTATAACGTACCTATTTTTAGTATTTATGATTGGATCGATTTTGAGTTGTTTTAGTATTGGTTTTTAAAACTGTTCAATCTATGCTTGGAAGTTTATTATTCATCAGTTCGAACAGTTTTTCAAAATATAATTACATATATGCCTTTAGTAAAATTTTCGATCTATAATTTCTTATACGAATATTTTTTTACTCATAAGTGATATTTTACTTATAGGTAATTTTTTTTTACATATAAATTAATATTTAACTTAAAAAATTAAATAAAGTAAAATATTTACTTAAAATTTTAAGTTAAATTTTTTAACTAATAACAATTATACATAAATTTTATATTTTAAGTAATTTTTTTAACTTATAAGTAACTTTTTATGTTTTATAAGTTATTTTTTTCTTATTAGTAGTATTTTTAATTTTAAATAGGTTTTTACTTAAAAGTGATTTTTTATTTATAAGTAATTCTTCTTTATAATGTAATTTTCTTATCTTATAAATAATATTTTACTTTTAAGTATTTTTTAAATTATAATATAATTTTTTTGCTTATAAATAATTTTTTAGTTAATATAATTTTATTTACAAGTTAGTTTTGAAGAAAATATATTGATTAGAAATAATAATTTATAAGGGTAAAATTGGAAGAGAATATGAGAAATAACAAAAACTTGTCGTCGATTTGGTGGATTGAAAGAATCAATAAAAATTACACTACATCGATTTTGGGTGATTTTCAAAGCATCCAAAATTGGTACGTAAAAAATTGGTAAGCGCTGATTTTATCAATCCCTCATAAATGATACCACCCAAAATCAGTAAAAATTGGTGAAAAGGGCAACTTATTAAAATACTCTTAAAATCAGGAATCGTTAGAAAAATAATATTAAAAGTATTTTGGAGGTATAAAATACTTTGTAAAATTAAGTATTTCTTTTTAATATAAAAAGTCACACAATGTCAATTTTTATAAAAATTGTGTCACTTTTTTATATAAAAAAATTAATACACTGTCATTTTTAAAAGTTAATTGTCAATTTTTTTACTAAAAGTAACATACAATATCATTTTTATTAAGAAGTGATGCTTGTCAGTGAATAAAAGTGGTAGAAATTTGATCAAAGTGACAAAAACTAAAAAAAAAAAAAAGGTAACAAAAATTCAAAAAAAAAAAAGTGACAAACTAAAAAAAGTAATAAAAATTTAAAAAACTGATTGAAATTTTAAAAAAAATGACGAATTCAAAAAAGTGACAAAAATTAATAAAAAAAAGTGACAGAAAAAAAAACAAAAAAAAAAGTAGCAAACACTCAAAACTAAAGTGACAAAATTAAAAAAAAAATGACACAAATTCAAAAAGAGTAACAAAATTCCAAAAAAAGTGACAAACAATAAAAAAAAGGGATGACAGAAATAGTATGATGCTAATTTTCTCGTTGAATAATTAGTATCGATTTTACTCCGTTAAGACTTTTGGTCGAAATTTAGAATTAACAACAGTTTTCAATCTATTTGTTTAATCTAAGATAAGAAAGCGATAAAATTGCTCAATTTCACTAGTCGACAAATTTCATTGTCATTCACCTTTTTCTCTTTATCCCCTCAAACTTTTATATATTCAAACCCAATTAAGAACACTCAAATTCATAACAGCAAATCTTTTACACACATTAAAAAAAAAAACACAAATTAAACCATACTTTCAGTTATCGAATGACTACAACAAATTCCCCTTCAAAGCAGCAATGGAATTTTATTAGAAAGCAAAGACAATAGCATTGGATGCTGTGAAGAATGCATTGAACTCGAGCACCCTTTCCCAAAAAACAGCATACCCCAAGTATGCAAAAAGACCACTGCAAAAAATTACAAATTGGCAATTTACATGTTGGTGTAACACAATTGAGTTATTATTTGCTGGTCGAGGTATGGCAAAATACCTTGTGCAATATTAGTTATTGTAACTGGATTTTCAAATAAGCAATTCTGCAGTTGATTCTCTCTAATCAATAATATGATTTTGAGTTCATAAAATTATCTATGACAACACATCGACTAGAAATTACAAAAAACAAAGCATACTTTTCCATTAAAAAAAAAAATCAATAACCAAATAATTCAAAGAAATTAACATGCATGTCTTCTTGGTGGATGATTTAAGAACTCATCTTTCAATCCTCTGTTCCCTATCCCTCTTCACTTTCTCCAGTTGTTCTTTGTCATTGTCTTTCTCCAGAATGGCCACATTGGCATCAAAACAGCCTTTACTAGCTAAGGTTAGCACATGTATAGAACTTATAATAATGCAAAGGCTTCTCTTGCAGAGAATTGGAGGAGAAAAAGAGGCCTCATTGATTGCTTTGCATATAATCAGCCGTCTCCTATTAAATAAATAGTGATGATACATGTTGAGAAGAAGATGAAGATTTATATGGAATAGAAGGGAGAAGGTGTTAATCATGGTGATCTTTCGTGGAATCGCCTCCATCTTCATCTGTGAGGGTTAGGGTTTTTTTGTTTATGTAAATGACTCATTTGCATCCATTTCGGACTTTTTAGCGTATTATTTATTTTAATTAAAAAGGTTGATGAAAAATTATTAATTAAGTTTATTATTCAATTTTGTTGCTTTTGGGCCGTGCTAGATCTAATTTCCTCAAATAAATAAATAACTCCCAAGCAGGACAAAAAATGTTTCAAAATTATTAGGCCAAAAATAAATTAATCTCATTAAATACTTTTGGTCCAGTAGTTAGGAGTCCAATTCAACAATTAACTAATTGCATAAATGCCTCCACAAGTATTGATGTAGAACAGATTGTTGAATGGATTGAAAAAAATTAGATCGAAATGAAAATAAGGTAATAGTGTAAAGAGAACATCCGAACTTCAATTTGGGCCTATAATACCACTCCAAAAAGAGAGGGATTAGACAAGTAGAATTCACAGCGTTACTATGATATACGATGGATTTTGACCATTCGAATTCATTTAGGATACAAAAACTATTTTCAAAATTTTAGTGTTATTTTTCTCATCTGGTTTATTTTGAATTCTTTTCAATTTTAATTTGTTTAAATTAGGCTTTCATGTAAACACTTACAAATAAAGGGTTAAATCATTGTTTTTCATCATCTTACATTAGTAAAATTTCGTGAGTTTATTTTCTTCATAATTTGATGGACTCCAAAAATTTTATTGTTAAAGTTTTCTCTTGAATTTCTTGTTATGCGCTGCATCAAGTATCATGTATTTAAATACTTATTTTCATCTTTCACTACACACCCTTTTATGTATCACCCATTATAGTCCCAATCACGATGAAAATCAATATGAATTATTATCCAGATCAGAAATAATTCAACCAATCCATCTTTATTAAGTATCCAAGATGGAAATTGCTCCTCAAATAGGGATAAAATCCCAATTTGGAGCCAGGGGCCGAGGTGGCTGGACTGAAACCTGGGATTTAATCCCAGGTTCTGAAACTTCACTCATCCAAGATTGAAATCTAGTATTGTGTTAAGGTTACACATATGAAGGGATATGTGATTGACAATACCTAAAATGCCCAACTAGCATGAAATGCAATTCTATCATCAACTATATCCCAATTGGTTATGAGTTGGAATTATCATCAATTTGATTCGATTAAATAAATTCTTCTTTACCTTGAGCTACTGAATCAATGAGTTGTATATGAAACTCCTTTAAAATTTTAACCCCACCTTGGCCAAGGGGTTCTAATATCAATACTCAAGCCTATATAATAAATCATGTTCTACTATCTAAGAGTGATGAATCACAGCTCAATCATCCATTAAGACCATGTGATTTTTGTCATCTACAATCAGTATTGAATTAACAATCCCTAATAGAGTTACATCCATCACCATCAAAGCATGATGATTCACACATAAGATTCCATGGTGATAACTACTAAAAGAGTTAGTTTTACAAACGTCAATGAGAAATAAGTCACCAACTCTGAGATAGTCATCCACGTGGAATTTCTACAACACGCATGCAATGAACTTTTTCATTAGGCATCATTGTATTTACTTGAGTGTTCCCACACTTAGTTCATGAAATCAACTACTCTCTTCAAAATAATAATACAAAAAGTATAATATATAGTAGTATATTCAGTAATGATATTCAATTATCTCTCATTTGTCCATATAGCTAGGGACGGTTCAAGAATAAATCAAAATGAAAAGTATCTCATACTCATAACTCCATGTGATTGACATCTCACATTCATTTATTATTCGAACTCCATTATTCATAATCATTTATATAATTAAACTATTTAATATAAAGGTCAATAAATATAATTAATTGCATTTGATAATAAAACAAAACCATTATTCCCAAAACCCCATTGGACATAGTGTTTACTTATCATGCACAGTGGAAAATAAAATAAATTTCAATTCCTACCAAGGATCTCCTTTATGTTTATATAGAAATTGTGATAGAAATTATACCTATTGCGAAATCTTCAAACTCCTATGCCTTTTTTTTTTGTTCCAACAATCTTGATCTGCCACTCACAGCTGTCCAATTGTCCAACTTCCAATGGAATTCCACAAAGGAAACAAGATTGTGAAAGAACTAGGGTTTTCTTTTCTTGTGCTAGCAAGAAAAATGAAAAATTCTCTACAAATGTAAACACTAGCTACTTATTTATATAAGCTCAAACGAACTTGGCCATCTCCTGACCGAGTCTAATCCACTTAATTAAATTCGATCCATGAATTAATTAATTCGAGCCTATAAATAAGTAATCGAATTAATTAATTTATCCAACGCTTGTTAAATTAATTAATTGATAAATCTCAATCTTCTAGATGTCCTTTTGTGTGTGACCCATTAGGTTTCAATTACGATATCTAATGACGTGAATAATTATTTTGATCTAATCAAAATTGATAAATTAAAACACCCTTTTAATTTATCACCAATTCGCATTCGTCTTCCCAAATTGACATCTAACAATATGTCGTCGCAATATATGTGATAGGAAATGTCATGTGATATGACAAAACCGAACATGTTCATTTACTTGTAAACTATAATCTTTCGTTAATATGATCCAATCAATTATGAGTTATGGAAGTGTGTTAATCTCGATCATCAATCATACCTTTCATTCCACTATTAAATCTATATAAGTCGAAAACTCATTTTCGACTTCTGAATACACCTTGACCAATGATTTCGTTAACGACTTAATTGAATAAAATGTAAATCATAATCTCTTACTATCTAAGAATGACGAATCATCTATTACTCTTTCAGAACCTTTATACGATTCTTGATATACCCGAACGATGTAGTATCGACCCTTGGCAGAGCAACATCCAATACCGTCAAAGTGTAACTATCCCCATATAAGGCACCATAATGACCTCAAGACAAAGGACAAATTTCACTACCAAATGTTAGAGATTAATCACGAACACTCAGATAGTTATCCATGTAAAATCTCTCAATGGGTCTCCAATGTTTTGTTCTATAACAAAACATCCACTTGTTCATTTAAGTGTTACCACACTTTTTAACTTGTGAGATCAATCACTTACTTCACAAGCAAGAAATATCACACGTGGTGGTCTATTCGTAATAACGATATCCGTATCTCGTTATTGCTTACAGCAATAGTTATTTAAGATCAAATCATACGTAATTTGTATCTCACAATCACAACTCCTTGTCATTAACAAATTACCAAGATTTGAATTTATGGACTCTATTATCTAATTTAATTGAATATTAATTAAATAATAGATATGCCATAAAATTGCATTAATTATATATTCAAGTGGTTATGTCCAAAGTTGATTTGACTTAGGGCAAAACACTTACACACAGGGCATAATACAAATGGGAACATGTGTCACAAGATTTTTGATTATTGACATGTCACATGGAAAAATATAGTGAAATGTAAGATTAAACATAGGAGAGACCAAACGGAGATCTCTTGGTTGAGATCATTCTTCATTAGTAGCCAATGACTGATTTCTTGTACCACCTGTCACTTTGGTGCTCGAGTTTTTCGTAGGATCAACTACTTTCGTCATGATTTATAGTTTTATTTAATTAAATAGGATTTAGCTCTTGCTATAATTTCCACCTTATTTGGGCTTCTATTCTTATTCAATTATATATAAATTGAGTAATTATCTACTTAATTTGTGTGAATTGTAGAAATATTTTCAACATGGATACAACTGGAGTAAAAATAGCTATTTAGAGCTTATTCGGAGTTGATTAGCTGTAATTGAAAAGTAATTGAGTTATGAATGATCAATCAAAAGTATTAGTGGAATATTATGTAAAAATTCATAAGTTTCAAGAGTTAAGTTTGACATTTAGAAAGTTTGAGTACTAAATTATAAAACTTCTAGAACTTACATCGAATCAATTATTATTTATTTTGGGATGAAAAAGGATTTAATTGCAAAGATTTGAAGAAGAAGGACTAAAATTGCATGATGAAATGAGTCCATTTGAAATCAAACTCTTTGTGGAAACCAATTTGAACAAGAATTTTGACATAAATCTTATTCTATCGATAGATACCTTAATCCTACAATCTTATTCTATCGATATATATATATATATGTGTGTGTGTGTGTGTGTGTGTGTGTGTGTGTGGTGTGTGTGCGCGCGCGCGCGCGCGTATTTCAAGCCGAGACTTGCAAGAATTCATTGTAAATATATTATACAAGACAAAAAGGCCTATTGGGATACAAAAATCTCATCAATTACACGAAAAGAGAGATCAACAAGAGAGAAAAATAAAAATCAATAGTAAACTAGAATTTCAAGGTTTTTACAACAAGAAGGCTGATTCGTGATGCAAGATCTTCATCTTCTTTCCTTATTTCCTTAAAATTCGGTTATGTACTTTAATACTCTCATATATTTTTCTGCTCACATGATGTGTAATTAAGTAATTAGTTATGATGAACGATTGTAATCTAATTTTGAATCTTAAGTTTAATTAAAAAGTTTTAAATCTCCAATCGATGTTGTAAATTATTTTTACTTCTATTCTTAATGTTTTGATTAATTGCCACTAATTCATTGATTTGTAACCAATAAATGTATCGAGAGAAGGATTATTTATTTGGACCACATAGTAAAAGCCCATAGTTCGGATAAAGACGTAGAGATACACTTTCTGGTTATCGCGGTCGTTAAATGAATTCTTTGGTGATTAAATGCTCTCGATTGAGGCTTATTCAGATTCCGATAGAGATATGGTGGATTTACTTACTTGGGTACGATTACTTTGAACTCGAAATAGGTAAATCAATAAATTTAGAAGAATTCGATTGGGCACCATCATCAATTGTTGTAAAATTTATGATTGAAATTAAAGGGATAACTTTGGTGAACTCATGAATCTTGACAATTGAATCATCATTAGAAAAATTCACTCTTTTAATTGCTTTCATTGAATTATAACATGTAGGAAAAAAAAATTCAAACTAATTCTATTAGTTCTCGAATTGAAGTTAGGAATAATTGAACAAACGGTTAGATGATAGTTCTCGTAAAAACGATAATCCGAACTTTTAGATTCACTATATTTCTTAGTAAAATCCATAAACGGATTGATAACAAGCACACATACAATTAAGTTAGTTAATAGTTAAAGTTAGCAAGATTTGGCCTATCATTATTGGCGGTTTCAAATTATTCCAGTTCACTTTATGTATTGCAGTGTAATTTCAATGTTATGCACTTATTTGACCTCTCTATTATCTTTGATGAGGTTTTGTAACTATGCTCATTTAATGAACCCCAGCTTGGTTTGGGTTCTTGATCGCCATCAATCATCATCACTAAAATTGTGTAATATTTCGGAACGGTTTCAATTATAAAGCAAGTACTCAAAGGTTCTCAATTTATTATTATAATTTCCGTACATTACGAAAGGTTCTTGATACCATTTTCAAGTGCTTATGGCATACTTCGTAACATACATTTCAGTCTGCAAAATCGCTAAATGAGTGACAATTGAGAATTAAAAACGACAGCATGAAATGGGTTCAATAAATGGTTTCACCTCTTTTAACTTATTTTCAATCTATTGGTTCTTTGAATCATTTGATGAACTCACAACCAGCTAGAAATAATTAGCTAAAGATGAATTTTATATATTAAAGAAAAAAACCTGTCTAATTAATCCTTGTTCTCCAATACTTGAAGGTTAAGAAAATATAAATTTATGATACGCTCAGGATTGATAGAGAATAGCATTCAAGTAAACTAATAAGAGAATCAGGAGCTTAAAGGGACAACGAAATATAAATTTGTCGTAGGAATGAAGTGAGATACGCTCTTAGCAAGTCTCTTCAATATAAGGCCTTTTTTTAAAATTTGGCGTCATGTAAAATTATTGTACTTGTGTCAGACTATTACCCTACTTTATTAGAGCAGTGGTGAGTCATTTGTCTTCTTGTGATATTATTGTCCTTGCGTCGATTGTATAATTGTCCTTATGTTAGTTGTTTATCGTGATGAGTGGTATGCATAAAGGATCTCTTCTTTTATATAGAGAGCTTTTCTCCTTCATTTTAAATCAGCTCAAACTCAGCTCTGTTATTGAATAAAAGTCTGTTTTTTATCTCCATGGGTTTCTAAAATACTTTTCTTCATTCTTCCAGAGTTTTGACAACTGTAATATTGCCAAGATAAATATTAAGAACAAAATCCGAGTAGTATCAAAAGTATGTTCTATAGTCGCCTCTCTGAGGATCCTCTGCTTCATAAAATGGCACTACAGATCAAAAGATCCAATATGAAAATGTGGTAATCTTTGTAATACCGAAAGTTAGGTCCTACGTTATTGCCTAGGAGAGGCTTGTCATGGGCTAGAATATCGAGTATTATACAAGGTCGCCATACTCCCACAGTATTAGTATCAGAGCCATGTTGTTATCTTGATCTTACTATGTCATATTGGGATTGTTCAATTTGAAAAAATGGGAAGAACACCTTGTTAATCATGTATGTTGAATCTTGTGGTGTGTACATACTATCTCCTTGTACCTCCTTTCAAAAAACTAATGCTTCTAAAGTCGAGTCTCTTTATGAAATATCCTATCTTCCTGATATTGAAAGAATTCCCATCACAGAATTAACTATTATAAATCCCGATTTCCATATAATTATATAACGTCATTTCTTCATTAAAACTGTCTGAAGTCTTATGTCACCGACAAAATCCCAAATCAGAAATATGTCCAAACATCAAAGTTTGACCAACATCTTTCACATGCTACTGAACAAGAGCAATTTGTTACTTTAGAATTACCATCCCATCTTCCAAATATGGTTACCTGAGGGTTTTAACCATATTCTTTTTGGAGCTTTGAGGATCGCACTTACTCTCTATGGAAGAAAGGGACTCCCAACGATTTCTAAAATTGCTCTTCTAGATACATGATTTGCCGATTATTAACTTGCATATATTGGCACTGTTGAAACTACACTTAATGTGGGAACAATACTTGTTAGTATGTTTTCAAATTCCAAATTTCAATATGCTAATAACAAATCCATTATTATTATCAACTTTAAAAATTCAGGTCCTAATTGTTAGAGTAGTTCCAACTGCAATAACATATGGACAACTCTTCATTATCAAATAGCCAACAGGATACAAAATCATTCTCTTGATTTTGTCAGTCTTCATGGTACAGATGATGCCCTACTTATTCAAATAGGGACGAACCAACCAAGTTGTACATACGTCTCCAAACAAATTCCCATGTCCAAGCTCATGAAACTAATCCCACATACATGGATTACTAGCTTTGAGCAGCATCACTATGCACCAAAAGATTCTAAGCACATCCAATCATCAAGCCATCATCTCAGACGAAAATCAAATGGTAAAGTTGAAATTATATTCAAGAGGGACTCATCAACCAAGAAGCTTCATTGCATCTCAACACAATTTGCTTTTACCAATAGAGACATCCATGTCTATAGATTCGATACAGACGACAGGCCTATCTATTGCAAATCTGATGAGTCAGGATGTGTTTACTTGGATGTATGCTTCTATTCAAAATGCATAGATAAAGATGATTCATTTGAAAATGGTCCTCTTAAAAATAGATAGAAAAAGAAGATAAAGTATAACTAGCAAAAGTTACATGATGCCTACGAAAATAAATCTTCAGAAGATTTTTTAGGGGAACCTTCTAGAAAGTTTCACTATTATGTCAAATATACTTCACCCCCAACAAATGATGAACTTATTATTCCTGCTGGTTGGGACGACGATGATGATAACTATAATCAATTACATGAAAAATGGGACCGGGATAATAGTCCATCTCCATAGACAATTATGCCTATGGCTATGTTTCATCCTCCCCAACAAGAAGATATTCCTCCACTTCGCTCTTTTGACAAAGAACAATCTACTCATTCTTGGAAATCAAGAATGCCACATCTAGAAAATCAGATGGTTCAATTGACCAGATTTCAGTAACAGAAGAAGTTTTGAGCTGGCAGTAAAAAATGCAACTCATCAAAATGTCTCTTTGAGAAAAATTGACCAAACATAGCAAAGAATTAAAAGGACTTTGCACCAGCAAACACAAGTACTATTAACCCATTTCAAGCCTGTAAACAAAAGATTGAGACATTCCACAATGAAATAAAGGCCCTTTTATGAAAATTTTTACCCATAGTAGATCAAGAAAAAGAAATAAGAAACCTCAAAACTCAACTCATTTACCTTGAAATCAATTCTATGTTTACACCTTCCAACTCCACATATATCCCTATTTCACAAACCTTGGGGCCTATATATTTAACTAGGGCTTTGGATCCATGGCTTCACTTTTTACCCTTGGAGAATAAGAAAAGAAGTTAAAATCCCTTCTTCTTCCTAATACAAAGAAAACTAAACAAACAAATTTACAAAACCCACAAGCTTTACTTCCACCAAATCCAGAAAATGACCATGAATGATGATTAAAAAAAAAAAAACCCCCCTATTACCTCATTTTTTACAAAAATCTCAAAACCATGCCCCTTATATACCTCCTGCCCTAGCTATTACAAATGAGACTAGTTCTGAACTGGAAGAGTCCTCAAATGATTCTCTAAAATATCATCATCCTTTATATATGGCTTGTGAAACACAAGCAAGTTAAACTCAAGAAGAAAATCTTGGTTTTGATGAACTATGAAAAAGTATTGATGAAGAAACTGCTAATGCTTATGATACTCATGTTGTGAATAATTGTTATTTGCAAAGCAATACTTCCACAATCAAATTCACTTTTAATGATATTTCTCCAACTTTTGTGAAAGACAAGATTCCAAGAAATGAAAACATTCTGTTCAACAGAATTGTAAAGACCAAATATGAGTCATACCTCTGTAATAAAATATTTTTTGGCAAGGATTTGGCTTCCGTAAAGATTTGTATGATGCTCTTGGTGAATATTGTCAAATCCAATAATTAGTTGCCTAGACAATTGATGCTTTTATAAATCATTGTATTAGAAATTCTGTGGAAAACAGATCATTTAAAGATGTTGCAAATGAAAAATCCTTCAACCTAAATTGTTTTTCCTACAATCCTTAAAATCTAGATAAACATTCCCATAATGCTGCCAAACGTTACTATCTCGTTAGAGGAATAGATGATACCCACATAAAGCAAGGTTTTTGAATTCATACCACAACCTCTTGGCCATGAGACACACAAAATGATTGAAATAAAATGGCAGTCATTGAGAACCACTTCATTTGGAAAACTTTATAACGAGGTTAAAAGAATTCAAAAACTCTATAATCAAAGAGATTTTTTAAAAGATATCAATACAATGGGTCAAAAGCTTGAAAGAGCTTGTGATCAACTAGATTTTAAAATCAACTGCTAACATGACAACAACAGTTGTGATTGCTCGGGAAAGAAAATGTACCATAGACGAAAATTCAAGTTCCACGACAAAAATTTTTCCAAACCTTCCGTCGAAGGAAACAATACTACGAGAACAAGTTCACAAATAAGAAGGGAGATAGATGTTTTACTTGTGAAAAAAGGGTCACTTTGCAAAGAACTATACCAACCAAAAGAAGGGAAAAATACTACACCAAATTTATGCAACAACAAAAATATATGATGAAGTAGATCTTGAATCAGTGTTCTCTGAAAAAGATGAACAATCTCCGTTGACGTAAGCATTAATGGTTATGACAATATAGAATAATGATATGGAATGCAAGTCATCAATATTAGTCTGCCAGTTATAATGATTGAAGTCAAAATATTTCCAGGAAAATATGAAAGGCCAATAATCGTTGCGTGATTGTTTGATACATGAGCAACCTATTCAATTCAAAATCCAGTCACTCTTCCTAAAAATATATGGACGGAGCATCAGTAAATCTTCCAAGCAGCTAATAATGAATATTTTTCAACAGAATTGATCAGGAAGCATGTATCACTTCAACTTTCCCGAAATGCAATATCTCACATAAGTAACTTGGCTCATCCCTATTAGAAAAAGATATTGTAATTGGATTTAACATCATTCAACAATTGTCGACAAAACGTGTTATCCTTCTTCCAAATAACCTACGGGTGGAAATTTGGCTCATCGGCTCGAGCCGCCCATGGTTCAACCCAAAAAAAGCCCGAGCTATCTCAGATCGAGCTGAGCCCCATCTTTGAGTGTCGAGCCGAGCTTAAGCCGGCTCGTAAAAAACTGGCAACGTAAGCCGAGACTCGAGTCTAGCCTTGATTTTTGGTCGACCTTTTGCTTGGCTCAACTCGGGCCAAAAAAGCTCGACTTAATTTTACAAAAGTCGAGCCCGAGCTTTGAGTTTCGACTAGCAAGCTGGCTCGACTCGTTGACATTCCTAAAATGGCCTCATATACAAGTCCTACTTCTTGCCATATATACAGCTAACCACATATTTCTTTATGACCAATCTTGATGACATAACAACTCTATTTATCCGAGAATGGTGTGCATATTCTCATACAGAGTTCCTAACTAACGACAATCAACCTTTATGGAAAAACTCAAACTTCTTAATAACTTTACCCTTCAAAAGAAATGAAGGATCAACTTTTCCAAAGCCAGCCATATTGGAATGAGTCCAGAACACCTCTAGCTAGCCACCAAGGAGTTAAACCATTTACAAGCTGAAGGTCTCATTGAACCAACCACTTTTTAGTAGGCATGTCAAGACTTATTGTTCGCTAAAATACTACACTGCAAGTGCACGGGTCACGTTCAAGTTATAAAGTGAACCTTTTGAGTCCGGGTTGTCGATTCCTCAAAAAATATATACTTTCGATTACACGACTCTAATTAATTTAATTCTAACAATAATAATAAACACACACAATTAAAGACATGATTTTAAATAAGGAAATTAACTAAAAACCTACCAAATATGAAAATATAAAAACCATGGGAACTTTCGAAAGCAAACGTGGTTGGTATTCATGATTTCATTTAACCGTCACCTAATTAATTTCTCCACATGCCAATTAACAAACTACTCATTTACTATATTAGACCCGATTTTTCAATTTTAGTTAATTACCGCTCTCAAGCGAAATTAACCCTAATTGATTGGTTTAACCTACTATATCTCTATATTGATTAGAACTAAACAATCGCATTCAACGTTTGTGAAAATAACTCAATGGGTCACCTAGAATTAAGGTATATCTCTATCCCCTACACGAACCTAGAGTTTTTACCATTTCGTCTAAAATGCACAATATTCTCTCGAACGACGTACAATTCACTAAACATGATAATTCATTGGCCACATAAATGAAAATGCAATAAATACAATAGTAGGAACACATGAAAATAAGCAACTTAATATCAAAGAGCAAATATTAAAATCAATTAAAAGCTAAGTTAATCTACAAACATAAATCTCAACACAAATAATTTAGCACATTTTATGCATAAGATAGCAAAGGAGAATATTCATACAATACATTGCAAATATGGCAAAATAATCGAGAAAATATAAGATTTAAAGATAAAACCCTTTTTGAATCTTGAACTTGTTTTTTTAAAAATTTCTCCACTCCTTGATTGAGTCTCCTTTGTGCTATAGATTTTTCTCCAAATACACCAAGAAATTACAAAGGAAAAAGGAAAGAAAAAGAAGAGGAAAAGGAAGAAGAAAAGAAAAAGAAAAGAAAAATGAAAAAAAAACCAAAAGAAGAGGCAGAATACCCTGCAGAAGACGGAATATGGTAGAAGACTCAGCTGCCGGTTTTAAATTCAAAACCCTAAAGGAATTGCAGCCTTGGTCCCTGAAGTCTCAAAAGTTATCAAAAAGGTCCCCAAATTTCTTTTTAATTAAAACCGACGCTACAGCGTCAGAGTCTTTGTCTAGCAAAAAAAAAAGGGATTTTGATCAATTTGTAGCTAAGTCCCTCAACTTTGATCTTGTACAATTTGGTCCTTAGATTTTGACTTTTATATCAATTGTCCCCTCCATAAATTGCATCCAAAGGTCCTTCAACTTTTTGACTTGTTTTCCTTGGTCTCCATTTCACAATTTTGCACACTTTGGTCCCTTTTCATTCCATTTTTCCTCATTTTGCTTTGTTATCTTCCTTTGTGTGATTTTTACCTACAAAAGTAAATATTACATAATTGTGAGTGGAATTCCATTCATTTAATCAATTAATAACATATTTAGATATTAAATAAGTGTGTAAAAATACACTTATCACCTGTATTCCGAACTATCAATATACTTTCGCTGAAGAAATGATATTCTCAGAGTTTGATCTAAAAGCAGGATTTTGGCAACTGAGAATCAAGGCAACAGAAAGACACGAGACCTGTATTCCAAACTATCGCTATCAATGGACAGTTATACCATTTGGTCTTAAAATAGCCCATTTGTTATTTCAAAAGGCTATCACAAGAATTTATCATCCAATATTAAAACCGGCACTAATTTATAATGACAATAATCTCTTATTCTTAAAAGCTACATATACTCATTCTCGGTTATTTTTTTCATTTCACTAATTTGACAAAACAATTTTGAGTCATGCTTTCCCAAAAGAAAACGGTTATTGGGGTTTCTAAAATTGATTTCTTGGGAATACATATTAAATATGGTCAGTATTCTCTGCGGCCACATGTTGGTCAAGAACTATTAAAATTTGCAGACACAGATTTCTCCAAAAATGAGGTTCAACAATTTCTTGAAATTGTAAACTACATGGTAAACTTTGTTGATCATCTATCTTCCATTATCAGACTATTGCAAAACATGCTAAAAAAGAATGCACTACCATGGTCTTCGGAATAAATAGAAGTAGTTCGAAAAATTAATCAAAGGATACAAGGACTTCCAGCTCTGTCTATTCCTATTGATGGAAAGAAGATCTTACAAACTAATGCAAATTATCTATACTGACAACAGTTCTCCTTGAAGAAAAAGATGAAAAAAGACGTATTTGTGGATACAAAAGTGGATCATTCTCAGAAATAGAAAACTTTATCATTCCACTTTCAAAGAAACCTCATTGGATATAAATTTTTGGTTGAAATAGATATGTCAGCATTCCCTAAAATGTTATCATTCAAACAAAAACAAGTTCCAACTATTCAACTGCTCAGATGGGCATAATGGCTTTCAAATTTCAACTTTGATGTCAAGCATATAAAAGGAAAAGCCAATCTTCTTCCAAGCCTACTCGCTAGACCAAAAATTTCTCATATCTGGCCTATCGCCATAATCTGCATGATGAGCTCTTCTTCCTCTTTACTTCAAACTCATTTACTTAAAATGATTCAATCACTCCTGAACTCAATAATCTCATCAGAGAGAAAACTCTTCACTCCAAAGCCAGAGAACTCATGTTGAAACATCAATCCATAGTCATCAGAGAAACTGGGATTGAAACACCCTGTGGCCTTGAATTTCATCCGGTCTATCATTTTTCACTTTCTTCCATATAAATCTACATCGAGCAATTTCAAAATTTTCAAAAGAACTACTCTGCTTGCTTTGGTATTTGTTGAAACTTTATCAGATTAGAATTTTTTTTTAATGTCAATGACAATCTTGAATGGTTCACAGAAATTAGTTTTCGAAGTTTCAACAAAAGTGATCCCTTTCAAGAAGTACTTTTGAGGCAAAGAATTTCTTCGAATGGTTTTATCCTATCCCTCATTGGTAAAAATGTTTGAAGCATTTTCTTTAAAATTCAAAGACCTTGGAACTTCTTAGGAAAATGTTTTTGTAATCTTGATTTTTCAGCGACGAGATTATTTTACAACTATGGAATCATATGAACATATCTCTCATGTTAAGGAGTATGCAGTTCAACCTTTCAATCCACACCAAGATTGGGAAAGGTATCCAAAAAAGTTTCGAGAATTCCAAAGAAGAATAATCGAAATCAATCAGACTATTCCTCCCCAAATCTGGCCAGATATAGAAGGCGGTGCTCGATAAAAAATCTTGCCTCTGGATTATGTAATCAGGATTCAACAAGATATTGAAAAACATAGAAAAGGACAATGTCAACTTTTTGGACAGCTATTTGAACACTGTCCATCTGACTCTTAAGAAAATGACATGACACATTCGAACCAACTCTTCTTAGGAAGATCACACCAATGTCTCGGAGAAACATCCAAGCATCTAGAAACAACACTAGAAGGACACGGACTCCGTGAAAACATTTGGAACGAATTCGAAGAAAAAATGAAAAATAATGATGAATCAATGGACATAAACAAACCAAGATTAAGGAATCTAAACAATCCAAGTTCAAGAAATTTAGACATAGAACCAAATTACAATAATAGTGTTTTCCAAGACTCTTAAGATCCATATGAATATGAAACACAATCATATGATTTTGATTCAACAGATCCAGATAATTTTGAAAAATTGGAAGAAAAATTTGATCCTAATAACCGGCATTGGTGGAAACAACGTGGACTTCCCTTTGACTCAAATAACTTAAACATACCTGGCCAAACAGCAATGCCCCCTTAAAAGCAAATTCCTTGCTTTTTAAAAGATGCACTTTTTTTAGGCATCATGTAAAATTATTGTACATATGTCAGACTATTATCCTACTTTATTGAAGTGGTGGTGAGTCAATTGGTTTGTTGTAAGATTATTGTCCTTGTATTGGTTGTATTATTATCTTTGAGTCAATTGTATTATTGTGTTGAGTGGAATGCATGAAGATTCTCTTCTTCTATATAAGGAGCTTCTTCCTTCATTGTAGATCAGCTCGAGCCCAGCTCTGCTATTAAATAAATGTCTTTTTTTTTTTTTTTATCTCCATGAGAATCTGAAAAACGATTCTTCCTTCTTCCATAGTTTTGACAACTACGATAAAATCAAGATGAACAATAAGAATAAGATCTAAGTAGTATCAAAAGTATGCTCTGCAGTTTTCTCTCTGAGGATCCTCTGCATCAGTAAATGGCACCATCGATCAAAAGATACGATATGGAGGTGTGCTCTTTGTAATACCAAAAGTCAGGCCCTATGTTGTTGCCCAAGAAAGGCTTGTTATGGGCTAGAGTACTAAAATTAAAATTTGAAATTTAACCTCTATCTAGCTGAGCAATTTCTTGAAAACTCGGTTACTCGCAATAGTAAAGTGGGTCCCAAACTATTTCTTCAATCCAAAAACAATGGCCATTTTTTATGAGTGACATACCAATATTGAAGTCGACATTGTGGTTTTTGGTTAATGTCCATTTCGTCCTTCTACTTTTAGTGTGGCATGTAAACGTGATTTTAGATGTGGAAGATAAAAATGACAAATTAGAGGAAATAAATATTTACCCTACTTGTCCTACTTAAACGTTCAAATAGTAGGTAATTAATATTATATTGATAGAATTGTTGTAAATCTCAAAATCTGATAGATTTGTCCAAAAAAGTCACACCGATAGAGGCTTTAGTAACATGATTAAAAAATTAGTAAGCAAATTTCTTTACAGGAGAAAGATAAATCAATCGTACATAATTTACTTGGGATGCTCATTGATTGTGAAATGGCCAAAAAAAAAGAAAGAAAGAAAGAAAAAAAAAAAAAAGAAAAGAAAATTGTCTTCATTCATTGTCATGACTTTTGGCATTGATCGATCTAGACTTCTAGGTTGCACATTTGAGACTCAATTTGACGGTTCATATCATACCCTTCCATATGGTCCACGGCCCTGCAGCATACACCCACTGCACCGGCGTGATGGAATCCAACCACTTCGTCCAGTCAGTGACTCCAACTAATCAAATGAATGGTCCATATTTTTCCTTGATCTGTTATATATATGAGATCAAGTTCCTTTTATTTTCCATTCGAAAGGAGTCTTATTTTCCTTGAGAAATCCACTGAAGGGTTCTTTGTTTCTAGATAAATGACAAACAGGTAATTATTATCCTATCCTATGCCAGTAATTCTTGAAGTTTGTTCAACTTAATAAAATTTAAGAAACATCCTGTTTGATTTTGCAGGCTAGAAGGCAAGGTTGCCGTAATAACTGGTGGCGCCAGTGGCATAGGGGAAACCTCGGCCAGGCTTTTCGTCAAACATGGCGCTAAGGTTGTCATTGCTGATCTCCAAGATAAACTCGGCCAGGCTGTCTGCGAAAGCATAGGATCTCCAGAAGTCATTTCCTATGTCCACTGCGACGTAACTAATGACACCGATGTTCAAAATGCAGTGGACACGGCTGTTTCCAAGTACGGTAAACTAGACATAATGTTTGGGAATGCTGGTGTCCCCGGCAAGGGCGACACATCAATTTAGGCTACCGAATATGAAGATTACAAGAGGGTTTTCGACGTTAATGTTTTTGGCATGTTTCTATGCGCCAAACACGCTGCAAGGGTAATGATTCCGGCCAAGAAAGGGAGCATTATCTTTACTTCTAGTGTCGCCTCTGTGATTTATTGGGATATTCCTCATGCTTATGCTACATCCAAAACTGCAATAGTAGGGTTTACAAAGAATTTGTGTGTTGAAATGGGAAAGCATGGAATTAGAGTCAATTGCATTTCTCCTTTTGCTATTGCTACACCAATGATGATGACTGGGTTCAAAGACACAGGAAAGGAGAAAGTGGAGGAATTGATACATGAAATTGCAAATTTGAAAGAGACAATCCCAGAGACAAATGATATAGCTGAGGCTGCCCTGTTCCTGGCCAGTGATGGATCCAAGTATGTAAGTGGGCAGAATCTAGTCATTGATGGGGGTTACAGTGTTACTAATGTTGCTCTGAGAGAAGGCCTAAAGAAAATATTTTCTTGATTCAGTTTATTGTCATCATGGTCATAAAAATAGTTGTGTTATTTCTGGTTCCTGAATTGCATTGAGATGCATTAGGACTGTGAGGATCCAATTAATAAGATTTTAATTTCTTTCTCATCTTTAATATTGTTCCGTATTATTCAACTCATTCACCTACTATGAACATCTTCAATAATGGTTAAAATTGCAGGTTATTGCGTTAGCTCGAGGGTTTACCCAATGCGCACCCAAAAGGTAGCGGTTGAGGGTTACCCCGTCAAAAAAAAAAAATGAAATTGGATATAAATTGATATATTCAAAATCACTTTTATATCCTTATTTATATCCTAGTGGAAGTAAATTCAAATTTTGCTCCAATTGAAATATCTAAATCCACTTTTTGGTTTTTGCCATTTGTAGTTGAAAAAAAAAATTGTAAATTTATATCCTTTTTATATTTTCAGTTGGAAAATGAAATTTAAATTTCCTTTGCATCTCTCCACTGAAAAGCTTTTCGGACTCTTTGAAGATCTAAATCAAGATTGGGGATGCTCTAATTGTGCCATAAGCATATGTTTGTCGAAGCAATTATAATTTAATTAATTCTGATCAATTATAATTTTTACTCATACCTTACATAAAATCTACGTTTAGTACTCACTTGCTATTCCCACTTTTCACAAGACTCATAATTTATATCGCTTAAATTTTAATTCAATTATAAATTTTACTCATACCTTTCATAAAATCTACGTTTAATACTAACTTATTATTCCTACTTTTCTCAAGACTCATAATTTATATTGCTTAAATTTTAATATAATCGTTTCTCAGACGCGTGCATCACGAGGGCCTTCACCTAAACAATGCGTTTGGAAGTATATGAAAACGAGTGGACAGCACAGATTGGTAAAGTTACCCAAAGATTCCATGTCTGTTTTGATTTATGTTTGAATATAAAATACTTATCACTTTATGAATGGGCCATGACAGACTACAAATGTCGAGTGGTTGTTGGTGGGAAATGGGAGTGGTTTTAATTGGTGCCAGATGAAATTAGAGCATGAGTTACAAGTTAAAATGGTCAATCTTGTATAGTGGAGTAAATTTGATTGTGCCACTTCAGTTATGCTGGTATAGACTAATGTTTCAAAGTGTTCGGCCATTACAAAATCCCCTTTTCATTTTTGTAATTAAAATGGTAATAATCATGAAAGGAAAAAAAAAACAAAAAGAGAGAGAATAAAAGAAAGAAGCTAATAAAATTGTGTATTTTATTAAGAATCAAAGTCTCATATTTATTGGGAAAAAACAATGTTACAAATGATATAACACTCATAATACTAGAATTGTAGGGATATAAAAGTCATTCATAAATATTACTATATTTAAAACACTTCCCCTTGAATGATTATTTATACAATAACTATCTCAATGAAATCTTATTTCACAAAAATTCGATAGGACAAAAATGTCGACAAATGGAAAAAAGAGAAAGTAATTTGAAGTAACAAAATGCTACCTCATTAAAACTTTATTGAAAAAATTTAGTGGGAAAAAACTTGATCGAAGGAAAAATAGTACAGCTACTTCTCTGATTTCAATTCTTGTATCAAACGATCCATGTCTCGTATGTCAATGTCTTCAATATTGATATCTTGTATGTCAATGTCTTTAAAAAAAATTAGTGGGACAAAACTTGATAATTGCAGTAACCTGATGACACAAAAAATAACTCTTTTTGATCTCTTCGAGAGTTTTGTACATATAAGAGTTATTATGAGAGTAAATATCTAGTATGTTATGGTAGGAAAAATTCTAATTAAAAAAAAAAGAGTATTCTTTTAGTACGCTATTAGAGTTGTCTCATTAAAATCCTTATTGATAAGACATAAAATGTCGTGTTTTACATCCATTAATATTTGTATTTTTGTGATTAATTAACGTCTAAATGTATTTAGTTCCCTTATATTTCGATTTAGGTTGTAAATGGTTGGAAAATATGGAGTTTGGAAGAAAAGAGCGAAAAATAATCAAAATGGAAAAAAGTGAAAGCTCAAAAACCAAGTTGAAAATAATCCAGAGATGAGAGGGCGATGAAATGAAGATTCAAGAGTGTGGAAGGTCAATTGGATAAAGAAAGAAGTCAAAGAGGTTGAAATCAATGCAAATTGATGGATTTGGTAGAAAAAAATGAAAAAAAAAGGTGCTAAAAAGAAATGAATCCAAAGTTGGGGACTAAAATGAAAAGTGCTAATAGTTGATTCGGACACAATATCGATGCTTGGAGAATGTGTGAATTCAATTAGATGGAATTGAAAGTTAAGGGAGTAAGAATACATCAAAAAAGAGTTAAAATGAATGAAGATTGAAATTGAGGGATCAAAGTGCAGCAATTGAAATTATTTTATACTGCGCGCGCACGGGCTTAAAGTGGCCCCCGCACGAGACTCATTCTTGCATACTGAGAGCAAAACAACAAAGTGATGCACGCAATGAAATACATGGCGCGCGAGGACAGGCTAAAATTTCTGTGATGGGACAGTTTCCTAATTCCGATGAAATTTTACATGGAAACAATATTTTTGATATCATATATATACCTAAAGATGCCAAAACGAACGGAACCTCCTTTTTTGACCTAAAAATCTTATATTCTACGCATTTTTAGAGGCGAAGAATGGACACCATATACTTTTCTCTCTTTTTGTTTAAGAATTATTAATGTATTACTAAACTTCATTTCTTGGTCGAATGATATTGAAACCTAGGAATTATTCAAACTGTGAGATCTAAATAAATTTCATTATTTTCATTCATATTTTATGTATTGAGTATTCTTTTGTGCATGATTTCATGGTTGTTGAATTTGAATTCTAAGAGGCCTATTAGATGTTCATGTGCTTTGATCGACTGCTTGTTTAAAGAACAAATACGTAATTATTTGATATCTTTGACATTACGAAGCAACTAGAGTTTGATTAATCGTTGCTTTAGAGGTTATTAAATTCTAGGGAAGATATTTGACTAGATTAAATATGATCGCTTGTGATTGTGTTGTTTAGTCTCATCGATTTCTCTAGTTTCCCATACTATTATTAAATTAAATTTTAAGTGCTTTTCTTGGGTGATTTGATAATAAGGATTAATTTGATCGCTTGTTTTCCGGTTAATTACAACTAAGGAGAAATAAGAAATATAAATTCCAACGATGAATGCTAAAAATATGAATTGGTAATTAGTTATGGATCTATGATCAGTTCGGAATTCCTACGGTGAATATTGACTTAGACCAAGGTTCGTTCTATTGATTTAATCCAATTTATTAAATTGCATTATTTTTAGTTAGACTTGATTTCATCAAAAAACAAAACTCCCGTTACTGTTAACATTGCATAAAATTATACTAATCACTCTTCATAGGAATGATCCTTACTTCCACAACTTCATACACTTTTTGGAAGTGTAGGTTTTATTATTTTTGGGTGCCTCCGACAACACGTCTGACGTCGTTGTCGAGGAGTGATTTAGTTTACTTTTATGTTTTTTATTTGTTCACTTAGTTTTTTTTTTAAAACCTTTTCTTTTTTGTTTATTTTGTTTAGTTTAGTTTACTTTTTTTTTTAATAGCTTCCTTAATTGTTTATGCCCATAACTCGATCCTTTAACCAAACTAATTTGCAATGTGATCCAGAGTTAGAAAAAACTTTGCTCAGGTTAAGGAGTGGCATTCAACTAAATTTCAAGGGATACATGGCTGGACAACAAACTTTGAAGGAGCTTGCAGCTCCGAATTTAAACCAACAACTTCTCTGCATCACTTTTCCTACTTTAAATATTACCACTACTTTTGAATTGAAGTCTGGACTAATACATCTTTTGCCCACCTTTCATGGTCTTACAGGTGAAGATCCTCACAAGCATGTAAAGGAATTCCATGCGGTATGCACAAGTATGAAACCCACATAGGTAACTGAAGAGCAAATCAAATTGAAAGATTTTCCATTCTTATTAAAGGACTCAGCTGGGGACTGGCTCTACTATCTACCATCTAGAAGTGTCACAACATGGGAGGAGACGAAGAGGTTGTTTTTAGAGAAATATTTTTTAGCTTCAAGGCCAGCAAACATTCGAAAGGCAATTTCTGGTGTAATGCAGGACAGTCGAGAATCCTTACATGAATACTGGGAGTGTTTCAAGCGACTATGTGCAAGCTGTCCCCACCATAAAATTAGTGAACAACTCCTCATTCAATATTTTTTTTGAAGGTCTTCTACCCACAGATATGAATATGATTGATGCTGCAAGTGGAGGAGCTTTGGTGGATAAAACTCCCGAGGGCGCAAGGAACTTAATTGCAAACATGGCAATCAACTCTCAGCTATTTGGCACTAGAACCCTTTCTAGACCTGTTAATGAGGTAAATGTTTCATCTATTGAACAACAACTTGCGAGTCTAACTTCTATTGTTCGTCGAATGGCTACAGGAATCATGCAAACAGCAAAGTCTTGTGGAATCTACTCAGTAACAGGGCATCCAACTGACATGCGCGCAACTCTTCAAGAAGATCCCAATGAACAAGTTAATGCAATGGACGGATTTTCTAGACAATCGCAAAGGAATTATGATTCTTACTCAAACACTTATAACCCAAGATAGAGGGATCATCCTAACCTTAGCTATAGGAATCAACAAGTGAGTCAACCAATACCTCAAAATTGCCCAAACTTCCAGCAATATAGGCAACCATACCCTCCTAGACAACAACGGGACCAAACTTCAAATTCAGGTATGCCTTTAGAAGATATCGTAAAGTCTCTTACCACTAACACTTCGCAATTCCAACAGGAGACAAGGGCAAGTATTAAAAGTTTAGAGGATCAAATGGGTCAAATGGAAACCTCAATCAGCATGATGGAAGCACAAAGTTCAGGAAAATTGCCCTATCAAACAATGGTCAATCTAAGAGAAAATGCATGTGCAATCATCCTAAGAAGTGGTAAACAGGTTAAGATTCCAGTAAAAACAGTTCCTACATCATCGGAGCAACAAAAGTAGAAAGATGTCACTGCAAACACGGATGTTCCCAATGACAATAACATACCTAAGCGTAAGTTTCCACCTCTTTCTGATTATAAACCGGTACCAGCTTTTCCTCAAGGTTTGGTAGGATATAGGAAAGATGAATGAGATCATGATCTTTATGATACTTTTGGTAGATGCAAGGTAAATATTCCACTTATAGATGTTATTAAACAAATACCTCGTTATGCTTAATTTTTGAAACATTTGTACAAGAGTAAGATGAAACAAAAACTCAAGGGATGTGAAAAGGTAAACGTCAGGGAAAATGTCTCTGCAATTATTCAAAGAAAACTCCCTACGAAAGGTATGTTTACTATCCCTTGTACGATAGGCGACATTAACTTTGAAAAAGTCATGATAGATTCAGGAGCTTCTATTAATGTTATGTCATATTCTATATACGCTTCTTTGAAACTTGGACATTTAAATGAACCTGGTGTTGTGATCTAACTAGCTGATAAATCTAATGTCTATCCTAAGGATTTAGTTGAGGATGTTCTTGTAAAAGTTAATGATTTTATTTTTCCCACTGATTTTTATGTGCTTGATATGGGTAATAGTGATTAAACTATCCCCATTTTGCTAGGAAGACCATTCTTAACGACATTCAAAACTAAGATAGATGTTCATGATGGCACCCTTACCATGGAATTTGATGATAAAATAGCTAAATTCAATATTTATGATTCCATAAAATGCCCTAATGATAATAATCTCATTTACTCTATTAAAGTGATTGATCATTTAGAACATAAAATTTTAGAACCTGATGAAAATAATGCAGTGAAAGTTGCCATTGATAAGCATACTGAGGAGGTGGATCAGGAGTTACCCCGAATACTACCTTACAGGAAACACTTGCAACATTGAATGCTTCTCCAAAGTCACCAAAGTCGGGTAAAAGTTTGCATAGTATTTTGTCAGTTTCTAACAAGAGACATTTCTATGCAGGTTTCCAAATGGAGGAGGTGAGAACATGGAGCCTTGGAATTTAGGTTTAGTCAATTTATGTTGAGTCTAAATTTTTCAGTTTGTATTTTTGTGTTTATTTTTGACTTTTTGATAAAACTTCGACATAAGAAGGAGAAAAAAAAGTGGTTTTGAACGATTTTAATTGTGTATGCTATTTGCTTGATTCGGTTAAGCTTCTAAAGAATTCATAACATGATTAAATAAGTAATCTCCCAACTTAGAGTTAATTTAGTATGGTTATTTTCTTTGAAGATGGTAGTAACTAGATTTTGTAGACAAAAAGTCGGTGAGATTTTGAGCCTTATGATTGAGACATACATATCGGTCTCAATATTTTCTTTCATGAGTGATTTTCTTCCATGGATTTGCTTTTCTAGAACTTGCCTTGATTCTCTTCGAGGCCATATTGATACATGCATGCATGAACATGATTACGGCCATCTTTGTTACGTAAGTTAACCACCTAAGCCAAATAGCCTACCCCGCAGCTAATTTTACCCGTTGATGAACCCCCTTGAGCCTTATTGCCATACCTTTTGTAAATCCACATTACGAGCCTTAAATCCGGAAAAACAATATTCTTTACCCAAGCCATAAAGCTAGTGGAGTATTATTCATCATTTTGAAGTGTGGGTGTGCAAAAGAAATAAGTCTAGGGGTGTAAGAATCTATGGTAGGACTATGATTGGTGGAATAGAACATATTATTTGATTTCAATTCATAAGTTTTATTAGTAATGCAATATTTTGGGTTAAAAAAGGGATGAAAAAGAGAAAAGACAAGAAGTGATGGAGGAAATGATTTTCAATGTTCCATAATTACTCTATGTTCATGATTCCTCCTAGTACCAAAAGAAAATGATTGGGTTGTGTGAAATAGATGCAAAGAAGCTCTGAGTGAAGAGATTTGATCTTAAATGTTATATATATATATATATATATATATATATATATATTCATTTGAGCTGAGTTAATTCCTCTTTACTCTACTAGTTTCTATGGCTTTTGAGTTACTTACCCAAATATCTCACACCTGGACCCTAACCCACGTTACAACCTGTGGAAAAAAAAACCTTATGATTTGTGTAATGTATGTGATCTAATTGGTGGAGAATGAGAAAATATGCAAGCATATGATAGATCATGTTCATTGGAATAAACTTGAGGGAAACACTTACCTTTTAAACACATGAAAGTTGAGTGCTTATATCGTGGGAGAGTCTACATGTTTGGTTTACTCTATCTTTACATGATAATACTTGCTAATTGATTACAAGTTGTGTGAGATTGTCTGATCATGATGTGTTATGTGTTTTCACGACTTTGGTTGTTCTATGTTGATGGCATGGTAATCTTAATATTTTGTGAAAGTAAATTTGAATTTTACTCAAGGACGAGCAAAATCTAAGTGTGGGGGAATTTGATAAGACATAAAATATCATGTTTTACATCCATTAATATTTGCATTTTTGTGATTAATTAACGTCTAAATGTACTCAGTACCCTTATATTTTGGTTTAGGTTGTAAATGGATGGAAAATATGAAGTTTGGAAGAAAAGAGCGAAAAAAGATCAAAATGGAAGAAAGTGAAAGCTCAGGGACCAAGATGAAAATAATCCATAAATGAGACGAACGATGAAATGAAGATTCAAGAGTGTTGGAGGTCAATTGGATAAAGAAAGACGTCAAAGAGGTTGAAATCAATGCAAATTTATGGATTTGGAAGAAAGAAACGAAAAAAGGTGCTAAAAAGAAATGAATCCAAAGTTTGGGGACTAAAATGCAAAGTACTAATAGTTGATTCGGACCCAATATCGATGCTTGGAGAATGTGTGAATTCAATTTGATGGAATTGAAAGCTAAGGGAGTAAGAAGACATCAAAAAAGAGTTAAAATGAATGAAGATTGAAATTGCAGGATCAAAGTGCAACAATTGAAATTATTTTATACTGCGCGCGCGCACGGGCTTAAAGTGGTACGCGCACGGGACTTCATTCTTGCATACTGAAAGCAAAATAACAAAGTGATGTGCGCGCAATAAAATATATGGCGCGCGAAGACAGGCTAAAATTTCTGTGACGGACCAGTTTCCTTATTCTGATGAAATTCTACATGGAAACAATATTTTTGACATTATATATATACCTAAAGACGCCAGAACGAACGGAAGCTCCTTTTTGGACCTAAAAATCTTATGTTCTACGTATTTTTTAAGGCAAAGAACGAACACCATAGACTTTTCTCTCTTTTTGTTTAAGAATTATTGATGTATTGCTAAACTTCATCTCTTGGTTGAAGGTTATTGAAGCCTAGGAATTATTCAAACTGTAAGATCTAAATAAATGTCATTGTTTTCATTCATATTTTATGTACTGAGTATTCTTCTATGCATGATTTTATGGCTGTTGTATTTGAATTCTAAGAGGCATATTAGATTTCCATGTGCTTCGATCGACTGCTTGTTTAAAGAATACATTCGTAATTGTTTGATATCTTTGACATTATGAAGCAATTAGAGTTTGATTAATCGCTGCTTTAGAGGTTATTAAATTCTAGGGAAGATATTTGACTAGATTAAATATGACCGCTTGTGATTGTGTTGTTTAGTCTCATCGATTTCTCTAGTCTCCCATGCTATTATTAAATTAAACCTTAAGTGCTTTTCTTGGGTTATTTGATAATAAGGATTAATTTGATCGTTTGTTTTTCGGTTAATTACAACTAAGGAGAAACAAGAAATATAAATTCCAACGATGAATGCTAAAAATTTGAATTGGTGATTAGTTATGGATCTATGATCAGTTCGGAATTCCTACAGTGGATATTGACTTAGACCAAGGTTCGTTCTATTGATTTAATCCAATTTATTAAATAGCATTATTTTTAGTTAGAATTGATTTCATCACAAACAAAACCCTCGATATTGTTAACATTGCATAAAATTAGACCAATCACTCTTCGTGAAAATGATCATTACTTCCACTACTGCATACATTTTTTGGAAGTGTAGGTTTTATTATTTTTGGGTGCCTGCGACAAAACTCCACTTACTAAAAAAACACAACGAAACAAAAATATTAGTCAAGGAAAAAGTGATAACGTGCTTTCACTCCCCTCATAATATTATCACTTGAATTATGTTTCTGGCATATTAACTCTTTCAATTATAATATTAAATTTATATGGAATAAGTTGACTATAATCACATTTATTACATGTATATCAAATTTCATGCATTGTCAGACTAACAAAGTTGTGACTTGTGATTACATCCACCACATGATGACTTATTTACATATTTAGATAAGTCTTCGTAAAATTTATTATATAAAGAGTCGTACATTTTGTATTATGGCTTTATATTTTCCATTTTTTCATTTCACATAAGTATACACATTTAGATGTTTAGACTGTAGATCCACAAACTTCGATTTCTCTAGTAATTTAATTTTGCTAGGATTTCATCCTTTTATTTGGTCAATTAGTTAGTCAATCGATATGTTTCGACGGATTTATTTCAATTCATTGTTATTTATAATATGATGCAGTACATCATGTAAAAAACAGTAAAAGGGTTGTCGACAATTTTCTCTTTTTCGATTCTATTTCTTACACAATGACATAACTTATTGAGAAATCTCAATTTTCAATATATTAGGTACCTGGACCTCTTTTTGAGTTTTATAATTTGTTATGTCTAAATATACCTCCTTAAAATGACCATGTTTGTTTATTACTTCATATTCGTTTGGAGATTTTTTGTATATATCGAATATCATCATACTTCAGGCATACCATAGGTATATCAAATATAATGCTAATAAATTGTCCTTTTAGGACATCAATTCATGTTGGAGCATTTAAAATTGATACGAAAGATATTATTGATTTCTTTGGTCAATAAATACATCTAAATAAATTATATTTTGAAACTCTTATTTGAATTATCTTTTGCGAGGATAACAATATATTTGTACATTATTTTCAACTATTAACTCATCTCTCTAGTACTAAGAAAATTAGCCAATCCAATTGACAATTAATTTTACAACGTTATAAAATATCACCAATTTGATATAAATTCAAACTGCTTATTTATTCTAATAATTCTTTATTTTCCATCTCAATAAATTATGTTGGATCAATTTTATATTTACTACACTATCAAAATAATTATACGAAAAAAAATAGGATTTGACCATAAGCCAATTATAATAGAGAAAACTATAATATTAGTATGATGTGTAATAGCATTACTTAAACAGAAAAGAAAAGTATTTGTTCTCAATTAAATTAATTGAAGGTGTTTAACAGCCAATAATATTAAACAATTTATCAACGTTATAACTAACATTTATTAAAAGATTGAGATTTATAATCACTAGCATTAACAAGACAACTGTCTTGATTATATAATCTGAAAATTATTTAACAATTTAAATTTTGAGCATTATTTTTACAAAAAATCAGGTTGCATATACTATGTAATCATCTAATATATGTATCAAATATATTAAAAACAAATAATATCTAAATGGTCAACGTGTTGGATGAAGGGGCCCATTATCACCTAATTAATTTTCAAAAATATAGGGAATTCAATTCCTATTTTAGTTAGTGATAAATAATGATCAATTTTCATGAATGAGAAGAAACGTCATATATGATTTCATTGGATTGGAGAATGTTCTTGTCCTTTATTGAATATCAATTTTTAATTTTTAATTTTACATCATTATTTATTCAGTGATAGTTCAACTGGTCATTCAAAATAATAATACATTCAGTAATGAACTTCTTGCTCAATATGATATTTCAAATTTGATTAACTATTTAATCAAATAAAAGACATAATTAATTTTCGAAAGCATGATTAACTATGATATAATCATATAAAAATTAATGTCCACATGACATGAGCTACACCCGGCCCAATTGTATTCCTTATGGATGGCTTGAATCTTGGCCCGTTTACCCCTTTAATGGCCCAACTTAAAGTCTAACCCTAGAGTATATATATGGATATAACCCTAGCCTCTTTGATATGATGATTGTGTAATTTTGAGAGAAGAAACAAGAGAATCCCGGCTGCCCCCCTTTGTGTGAGAAAAAAGGTGTCCAGAACGCTGGTATAACATGTGCAATTGGTGGTTCTTTCATAGTATACCTTTGTGGTGTCTTCTCTTAGCCTTTGTGGCGATAAATCATCATCCTTTCTTGTCCTACGTGGGTAAGATTGAATAGCAACCAAGATGAATCAATTGATTGTGCTTTGAAGCCGTTTGGATTGGTTGTTGGTAGAGAAAGGTACGTTGGATTGAGCCTGGAAAACCACCGTTTGAAGATCCTTTTGAGAGAGTTTCCGCAACAATTAGTATCAGAGCTTCAAGGTGAAGGTTTTGGCTTGTGAAATTTACCAGAAATTGTCCAGAAAATTGGCAGAAACGCAGCAGATATCAGATTGAAGAAGCTATCCAAAAACTGTTAAAATTAGTCTCCGTTTTTTGCATTTTCTGATCAATCTAGGAGGAGTTTGGAGAAACGGAGACCACTGGCGTGACGTGCAGGAGGAGGCGAACCCTGCAGGCCGGCGCGTGTCAGGCTACGGCGGCGCGTGAGAACCACGCGCAGAGGGGAGAGACGACGCGTGCGGGTGCGTGAAACGTTTTCAGGCGACGGTTCCTTCAGGCAATTTGTTCCTTATATTATTTCTGACATTTTTCGTGTTGAAAGTTTTCTGTTTCAGGGTACGCAGAAGAATCTGGACAGCATTGTTCTTGGGCGTTCGGGACTTGATCATGATTTTTTGGGTTGCTGCAGTTTCCAGAGACTTTAGGATGAATAGTGGTGGTCCTAAAGTGAATTATTCGCAACTCTCATAATTTACGGACTCAGATAGGTCCGCTCTGGTATATTGGCTTAACTTAGTTTAAATTTCAGCATTAACAGATCATCGTGTGGGGTGATTGTTAGGATTGGGGGTTGTCATTGCTTGGCAACCATTGCTTGTGCTAGAAAATTTAGGAATTATTTGCTCCATTTTTTGAAGTATTGAGTTTTGATTGCAAGTTGGTAGTTGATTTTGTGCTTCACCTGTCATATAGTCACTGTGTGAGACTTGTTGCGTGGAAATTCGAACCTTTGTTCACATGCCTTCATGTTGCATTGATTTTTCTATTAGAACACCTGGACTTGACCCGTTCGAATATTCCCTTGATCTAAGATCATGAATCTTACGAAACCCTGAGAATCTAGAACGGTATATATTGCGACCGTAGGATAACTTTGTGTGACCTATCTGTACTTTTGGTTGTTCTAGTTTTTTAAAAATGTCTTCACACTTTGAAGTTGAAATTTTTAATGGGAAAGGGGATTTTTCAATTTGGCAACAATAGATGAAGGGTATTTTGGTCCAACAAAAAGTTTCAAAAGCCATAGATGGCAAATTTCCTGCAAATTTAACAGAAGCACAAAAAGAAGAGTATGATGAACTTGCATACACTTCAATTATTTTACACCTATCTGATATTGTTTTGAGAAAAGTAGGAAAACTGGATTCTACAAAACAACTTTGGGAAAAGTTGGAGGACTTATATTTGCTTAAGTCAACTCCTAATAAATTGTACTTATATTTGATTTTGTGCTTCACCTGTCATATAGTCACTGTGTGAGACTTGTTGCGTGGAAATTCGAACTTTTGTTCACATACCTTCGTGTTGCATTGATTTTTCTATTAGAACACCTGGACTTGACCCGTTCGAATATTCCCTTGATCTAAGATCGTGAATCTTACGAAACTCTGAGAATCTAGAATGGTATATATTGCGACCGTAGGATAACTTTGTGTGACCTATCTGTACTTTTGGTTGTTCTAGTTTTTTAAAAATATCTTCACACTTTGAAGTTGGAATTTTTAATGGGAAAGGGGATTTTTCAATTTGGCAACAAAAGATGAAGGGTATTTTGGTCCAATAAAAAGTTTCAAAAGCCATAGATGGCAAATTTCCTGCAAATTTAACAGAAGTACAAAAAGAAGAGTATGATGAACTTGCATACACTTCAATTATTTTACACCTGTCTGATATTGTTTTGAGAAAAGTAGGAAAACTGGATTCTACAAAACAATTTTGGGAAAAGTTGGAGGACTTATATTTGCTTAAGTCAACTCCTAATAAATTGTACTTGCTTGAACGATTTTTCAGCTTTAAAATGGATCCTTCAAAGGATCTTGATGATAATCTGGATGTCTTTAACAAATTAGTTCAAGACATCGTTAATTGTGATGAAGAGGTATCTGA
Organism: Olea europaea var. sylvestris; assembly: GCF_002742605.1. Classification (NCBI taxonomy): domain Eukaryota; kingdom Viridiplantae; phylum Streptophyta; class Magnoliopsida; order Lamiales; family Oleaceae; genus Olea; species Olea europaea. Next base: position 28,824,821 of record NC_036247.1, on the reverse strand, counting down.
AACGTATAAGGCTATTATCCTGCTTAATTCCATGCCTGATTCATATAGGGAAGTTAAGAATGCAATTAAGTATGGTAGGGGTACCTTAACACCCGAGATTGTCATAGACTCACTTAGGAGTAAAGAGATGGAGATTAAGGCTGAAAAAGAGGATAAGAGGAGTGGCGAGTTACATATGATGAGGAGTAGGATGAAGTTTAAGCAAATGAATTTGGGTAGAACTCAAGACGGTAGTGATTCGAGTAGTGACTCAAGTGATGAGAGTAGTAAGAAGAAGGACAAGGGACGAGACAAGTCTAGTGATAAAAGGTGTTACAGTTGTGGTAAGTCTGGACACTTTATTAGGGACTGTCCCAAGAAAAAAGATAAGCTGAAGGGAAAGATGAGAGGTGAGACGAATTTGGTTGAGGGGTCGAGTTATGACCCCAGTGAGGTTTATTGAGTGTAAACCTAGTCACTGCATATGCATCTGTGTGTGATCTTTTCTGCATGTGTGTGATTATCTAAATTTTGTTGCATGATTATCTGCTACATTTCAATGTGTTTGATATGTGCATTTGCATGAATTTGAAACATTAGGATTACTTGGTGTAATTGCTTGCATGCATAGTGGGTTAGGATGCATTAGCAGTGCGTTGTGTGTCTTTTGGTGAGGTGGAGTATAGATGCCTAGAAGTATATGGTGGTTTGTACCAGGGATGTGGAGTGTGACATTTGGATCACGAGTGGAGATGTGATCAAATGTCTAGGATCATTTATCTGGAAAGAGACCCTGATCAGGTGGAGTGTGAGAGAGGCACTTCTATCACTTCTGTTAGGTGGAGACCCATTATCCACGTAGGTTGGGAGAAGTGATGTGGAGATAAAGGATTATCCCGCGGACTTAGGATCTATTGTGACTTCCCAATTAGACATGAGTTGAGTGATCTGTCTAGTGAGTGTGGTGGGCGATGAGAGGAGATATGTATTCTCGAGGTGTGAGCAACACGGAATGGGATAGGATAAGTGTGGTGAGATCTTTTCTTAGGGTCATTTATGCATGTGTTATATATGTGGTTGACCGTGGTTTGATTGACTTGGTGTTAATCTATGGTTTTATGTGTTCTGAAAAGATCTGTGTGTGTTATCTTATAGTATATCGTCATCGCATGTGTATTTGCTCTTGATTGTTTACTGTTAAATATTTGCTTCTACTTGGGTATTTTTTGACCTTAGCCCCAGTGAGTACATGGAGCAGGTATGGTATGTGTTTCAAGTTGGAAACACGAGGTAAGGTCTGTAATCCAATTTTATTGGCTACCTTGATTATGCAAGTGTTAACTGTGTGTTTTGATTGCTTGCGGATTTATTGGGTATCAAGGTGGAGATTTGTTGGATTTTTTGATACCCAATAAATCTCGGGTTATGATGTTAACGTGGGTTAATATTATTTCATAGGCATAGACCGATGAATGAAATAAGTCCAACAACCAAGTCCATGAGCTACTCCCGGCCCAATTGTATTCCTTATGGATGGCTTGAATCTTGGCCCGTTTACCCCTTTAATGGCTCAACTTAAAGCCTAACCCTAAAATATATATATGGATATAACCCTAGCCTCTTTGATATGATGATTGTGTGATTTTGAGAGAAGAAACAAGAGAATCCCGGCTGTCCCCTTTGTGTGAGAAAAAAAGTGTCCAGAAGTGTCCAGAACGCTGGTATAACGTGTGCAATTGGTGGTTCTTTCATAGTATACCTTTGTGGTATCTTCTCTTAGCCTTTGTGGCGATAAATCATCATCCTTTCTTGTCCTACGTGGGTAAGATTGAATAGTAACCAAGGTGAATCAATTGGTTGTAGTTTAGAGCCGTTTGGATTGGTTGTTGGTAGAGAAAGGTACGTTGGACTGAGCCTGGAAAACCACCGTTTGAAGATCCTTTTGAGAGAGCTTCCGCAATAAATATATTCTTCAAAACACGTGCTTTTCAAGAGTATGTAGTATTTACTATTATCTTTTGAAGAGTAATATGTCATTATTCTTTTAAAATATTCGAATTTTAATGTCATGTTCTTCGGGAGCAATAATATATTATTATTTAAAATATAAATTATGTAAAAATTTACTCTTTACGCGCAAAAACGTAATTTATGTTAGATTTTATTTAATTATGATTTTCGAGAGCAAGTAATATTCTTTAATAGTATTAACAATGTTTTGCTATTTCAGGAGCACTAACAAACCATCATTTAGAAACATAAACTTTTCATGAGTATGCTTTATAGTGGAATATTAATTATTTGCAGAATTCTACATCTTCAAGAACAACACGATAAATTATGAATTTAAAGTTCATATAAGGACGTCCAAAAAAATTTAATCAAGTTAAATACATAATGAATAGTTAATAATTATCACAAACCTATATTTTACCCCAAAAAAAAGTAAAGAGCACGTGAATTAAACATGAATTAGAGACGTAGTTGTATATATGAATCATACGGACAAATGTGAATAATTGATACACATATGCCGAATGATAATTCTGATCATTAATATAGGCAAACGTGATGGACAAAATGATACACGTAAATTGATTGCAGCATAAATGTGTAAAAAAATTGATTATTGCAGAATGATTGTGACTTGCGAGAGAATTGATTTACACATACAAATTGATTGTGTGCCGGTGTTAATACAATGGCCCTGTAGTATAGCGAAGCTCTAATACAAACCATTCAAGCATAAATAGAATATGGTTACAAACAAGTAAATCATGATTCATTGTTACAAAAGTAAGCATTATACTTCATTCAAAAGGTAATCTCCATGGGTTTACAAACATATATGCACAAAGGTAATCATTATGCAAGAAGGCAAACCAATTCACGCATATGTATACGACAAACCAAATATGTGTACGGATACAAATTAAAGGTCCGTTTGATTCTCATTTTTATCGAAATACATTTTTTCTCTTTTTTTAATCACACGTTTTTTATTAAAATAATATTACACGTAAATAAAAAAAAATTCCTTATTTTTCATCCACACATTCTCCATCAATCTATTATTTCAAAATTCATTTTTTCATAAAAATGGGTGTCAAACACAAGCAAAGCATGAAGAATAAAAAACAACCTTTTATATATAGAGAGAGAAAATAATTTACATGTTACCAAATTAATTTTTATACACGGGACAAAAAAATTATTACATTTTAACTAGTTCACTTTGGTTTTAAAAGAATCATATTGATAATGTGTTATGAAAAGAGAAAATAAAAGTTAATAGACTTGTGTATTTTATTAAGAATCAAATCCCCATATTTATAAAACGGAAAACAAAAATAAATTACTTGTGTAAACACCAAGAAAATATATAAAAAAATTAGGGATGTGATTTTTAAAATATAATATAATTTGTTTGCTTCTAACTTCTAAGGTCCTTCTACCTATTATCAATTAGACGATAATAAAGATTAGGGTTAATTGTACTATTTGTTTCAAACGTTTCAGCGATGTAGCACACATACTTCTAATATTTTTGTCCAATTTTTATTCCCACACTCTTGAAAAATTAGCAAATTATGTCTCTGTTGATAGTTTCCATTCAAAAATTTGTCATATTTTTATAAAATATCGATCTTACCATATGGGTAATGACCGTCGATAGGGACGTAATTTGCTAATCTTTTAAAGATTGGAGACAGGACTAACATAATAAAATGTTGGAGGTCGGTCTACAACTTTGCTCAAAAGTTGGAGACCAATAGTGTAATTTACCCTATAGATAACATAGTATTCCAATAGCATAGGATAGCTTAATTACTTGTGCGAAGATTTTGAATGCTACATAAATTTAATCAAATCTTGTGGATAGGGATGTCAATTCGGCTCAAGCGGCCCGCTACTCGGCTTGGAAAAACTCGAAACCTACTCGAGTGTTGGAATCGAGCCTCATTTTTAAGTATTGGCTTGAGTTCGAGCTTACCGATGTGGCTTGGTCAACCACTCCAACAAGACTATTTTGGCTCGTGTCTTGAAAATAGAGCAATACAACGATCTTTTTGAAGGTAGCTTTTCAGTTGCCTGGCTTTAAAAAATAGAATTTCACAAAAAAAACAAGGTAGCTCGGATAAACTCGGAAAGGCTCAAGCTGAATGCCAGAGCTAAGTCCCATATTTTCAGTCGAGCCAAAAATGCTCGATCTATTTTTACTCCAGCCACAAATTTTGTCTTACGAGCCGACTCGTTTACATCCCTACTTGCGAATAAAATGCTTATCCATTTTGCTTGAAATTTTATGCATTTCAAATCTGTCCTTGAGAATCTATACATATTTATAGATCTGGTCCAATTTCCCATACAACCCACATATATTAATCGCAACAACACATGTTTAAGATAGTTATAAGATCCAATTTCAAAATTAAGAAATTTGTTTTAAAATTTCTAAAATCGGGTCATAATTAAATTTTATTAACTAAATATATTAAGGTCACAATATTATATAATTTATTATCACAGTTACCTACAAGTTACAATCAAATAGCGTTATAATTATAAATACTTATTTATCGATCACAAAATAATAAATTAATTGGTCATGTATTATTTCTCAATCACAACTAAAAATTTTATCGATCAAAAATTATCAAATTAATAGATCACATATTATTTCTCTGTTACAAATCATAAACTTTATAGTTCTCAATTTATTTCACGGTCACAAATTATCAAATTAATTGATCACGCGTTGTTTCTTACTCACAAATTATAAAATTATTTGATTACAACTTTTCAAATTGTGTCGGATTATAAATTTAATCGTAATCTCACTTTTTTAGGTTACGTAATATTTATTAGTTACAAACTATTTATTTTATCAGTCACATGTTATTAATAAGTCACAAATTAATCAATTTATGGTCACAATAACCAAAATAATTGATATCAAATACTCTTCATTCAACCCCCAACCCTAATCCGCATGGCACTAACCTAACACTGCTTTACCACACCATCACCACTTATACCACTACCATTTGTGACCACCACTACAAGCACCTCACCACAACAGCTAGCAACACGACCACCTACACAACCACTGCAATCACATCACCACTAGCACTATTACCACCCGTTGCACCACCACGATTTGCAAAACATCAACCATCACTACAACAAAAAATAGTTTTTACGGCATGCATTGCACGCCGTAAAAACATGTTTACAACAATAAAGCAATGCCGCAAGACTTTTTATGGCGTGCATTACACGCCACGAGTGCAGGCCGTTATCTTGATTTACGGCGTGCACACGTGCACTGTAAAAGGTCAGGGATGAATTTTATGGCTTTCTTTACGGCGTGCAAAAGCACGCCCATGCCGTAAATGTTGTTGTTTTTACGGCGTGAAATTGCACGCCGTATATGTGTTATCTTTGTTTTTTACGGCGTGCAATTGTCAGCTTTTATTTTTCACATAATTTGTCCCTGTAATTTGTTCGTTACCTATAATATTTACAAATCAAAATTCCATATGTATATAACCACGTTTTCAAAGGGAAAAAATACACACGATATTCACTGTCAACATACTTATTTTATTAAACTAACTGAAATTCAGGAAATCTAGTACAAAACGGTAATATCCTAGAAATGAAGTACTTAACAGTACTAAAGCATTAACCATACATTCAGTGCATCAACCATTCAGGAAATCTAGTACAAGTTTACAATATTTTACTAACATTATTGAAGAACAAGACCATGAATAAGTCGAACACGACAAAGCCCCTGAGTGGTGTGCGCATTCTCTGCCTCCTTCCTATCCCGTCGCTTTCTCTATTTGCCTTTAACATCTCTTCCCTTTGATGCTGCTGAAGTTGGCACGACAGCAACAAGTGTTAGTATAAGAACTTTAACAACCTCAATTTTCTCAAAGAAAAACTAATAGAAGCCAAAGAGGTAACATTGTAGAAATTATGCACAAAACTACATTAATGTAGCATTCTGATAGGTAGACAACAATTGTAATTATATACGTTGATTTATCTGCATGGCATACTCAAATCTACACTAAATAACGAATTTAAAATTGAAACAATATGATGGGAATAAGTTTCTGAACTAAGAAGATCCTTGCTTCCCTAGCCTAAGCCTGGTCTAGTCAATGATTTTTGCAACTTTCCATTTAATAGTCTCCCTATAATTCCACATTGTTCTTCAAATGAACCAGTTTGGACTTGTCACAATAAGGTATAAGCACAAAAAACTGTTTGCGAAAACGAAAGAAATAATACCAACTCAAATCTTGGGCCAGCAAGCAAATGGATTCAGCACGCTGCATTTTACATATTTCATTTGTGGTGAAATAAGTTAGGATGTCCAAGAGTCAAAGTTAATGAAGTCATGGTCACATGAACTTCGCCAATCAGTTCTCTCGAACACCGACAGTAATTAGCTACAAATAGTCAAGATAGCTTTGTAGATTTGAATTTTAGCATCTTGATACATCCTTGTCATATACACATATGACACTAAGCCAGTTGGATGATACTCAGAGCCATATCCCATATGTATTGAAGCTAAGCCCTTTTGAGATTTTGTTATAAAGAAAATTTTAGTTTAGGGCGTAGATTAGAGCACTGTCTCGAGTTCTTGAGGGGGAGTTTATATTGGTGTTCTGTCAACATATGCATCATAACTCTTTAATTTTCATTTTCAGTTTGATACATATTGCAATAATAGACAAAGTAGCACAAAATCCACTGGCAACAAAATCTAGCCATTATTTACCAATTAAGACAATTTCAAAATTTCATTTACCAATACATATTCATCTACTCTATAAAAATTTCATTAAAATGATGAATATTTCTTTCTTCATACAAACATTATGTACAAATCTTCATAGACTACTTATATTCATCACAAGAGGACTCAATTTGATTAACTTCCTCAACAATTTAAATTAGTAGGACAAATTGCCTGCAATTGATAATTAGATAGAATTTACACTTGGCTCTCGTTCCAATTCAATTCACTTGAATCTTACAATTCATTTCAATTTACAATTAGCTAGGAATTATGTTAGTAAACTTTATTTAAAACTATCACAAATTGAACAAATTTTCACCTTTTGCAATATAAGAAAAGGGTAATTGTTGACATGCTAAAAGTGCAGCCCAATTCAAATAGCTCAAAGAATGAAGCCCAACTGGGCAATTTAGGATAAAGGCCCAAATAGGGTTATTAATGAATGCAGTGGAAGCCCACGAACGCGGTAACACCATCGCCCAAACTTACAAGACGCTCAAGATCTGAGCGAATGAAGTGCCTTGCAGTCGCCCAGAGTTATGACCCTGTTCTCGCCCAAACCTTCGAATCGCCCAAGATCTTAGCAAACATGAGATGTTATGGTTATCCAAAAGTGCAATTATCGAAGCAGTTATTGGGTAATCTTATCACGCTCCACGATTCAAGGATGTTCAGTTGAGAACGGTTGAACGACAAAGAGTAATGGCAGGAGTTAGAGATGACAGTTCCACGATAAGTTGGCCACCATGAAGAAAGTGAGCAGTTATGAAGCAATTAAGCGGTTGATCACAAAGAGAGCATCAAAGGAATATAAAAGGAAGAAAAGACATAGAGCAAAGGACCCGAATCAAACACTCTCAAACAGAGAATATGTAATTTCAGTTCCTTAGTTTAGACTTAAAACATTTCTTTTCAGTACTCGTGTGCTTGCGCCCCTTGGAGGCATTTCTGTTTAAGTTCCAATTGCAAAGTCATTGCCAATAAAACACCCCTTTTTGGGACTTTGTCTTAAGAGGTTTGTCCCTTACACAATCGTCTGACCCCTTTTTAATTGTTAGCGACTACCCGCGCGAAACAATTTGACACGCCCAGTGGGACATTGGTGTTTGGTGTTGAAGATACAAAAGGTGAAACAATATGCCTTAGAAATTCGATAAGGAAATAGCAAGTGATTGAGCGATATGAGGAGTAGCATAGCTCTCCACGAACAGATAGACAGGATCAGAGCAATCACAGTCGCTACGAACCAATGACAGAGTTGAGTCCTCGAACCATGCGTGCATTACTCGGAGAACTCACACAAGATGTTGTTGAACAGGTAAATTTACGAAGTATTCATAATATGGAAAGATTTACCCAGAATGGGAATGCACATTATAACAACATGGCCAAACAACTGAATACTTTGAACGAAATAATGAATAAGTTGGTAGGCCAAATTTGTCAGCCAGTTGTGCCTCTTACAAACCACTTTCAAACTAGGACAATTGTGGGACATAATCCCCCAGTCCTAAGTTTAAATCAATGGGTAGAACCACCTTTTGATCCTTCTACTTCAAACCAAGGGGGTAGTGCAATACTGAATCAGAATAGTGGCATTGGTACGTCTAACTTGGGGGGGTAATCCAAATGTAAGAGATAATGTCCTAAATAATGGGCAGAATACCCCACGTGTTAATGAGGGAATAAATGTTTGGGCTAATGGTAACAATGGCCCAAATTATGGTAACTTTGTTCCCAATCAAGGACCAAACATCAGGCCTCAAGCAAATCAACTGGTCAACCAACCTGTAGGGATTCCATATGACCCCAACGTCATGTTGAGGAATCAGATTATGGAAATAGTACAGGACTAGATGGCTTTCGGAGTACATCCTATCATTAGGCCGACTTACACAAAGTCATATTCTGATTGGGTAGACCAAGCGTATCCGTGGCTTAGAGGGTATAAAGTGCCAAAATTCTCACTGTTTACCGATTTAGGAGAGGTGTCTACTCTAGAACACATAGGGCGATTCACACTGCAAAGTGGTGACGTAACTGATTACCATAAAATGAGGCTATTCCCTAGTTCATTAACAGGAGTAGCCTTCTCTTAGTTCATCAATTTGCCAGCAAACTCTGTTCAAACATGGTAACAATTGGAGCAATCGTTCCATGCTCAGTTTTATAAGACTGAGTCTGAAGTTAATTTGGCCGATTTGGCGAATTTACGTCAAATGTCAAACGAATGGGCAGAAGGTTTCCTTCAAAGGTTTAAAACAGCAAGAAATAAATGTTTTGTACCTTTGCCCGAAAATAAGTTTGTCAAAATCGCTCAAGGTTGTCTAAGCTTTGATTTGAAGAAGAAGTTCCAAGACAATGAATTTTCTGATCTTTTCCAATTGAGCGTGAACGTGATTAGGTAAGAACAATTAATAAGAGAGGAAGAACAAATGAAAAATTTTAGCAAAGGAACTTATTATAGAGACCCAAATTTTGATGTTCATACCATTAACGACGAGTATTACGATCAAACCGAAATGTGTTTGGCCGAATTAGTTAAAGGAGACACGTATACTTGTCCTATAATGGCTAAGCCTAGACCGTCAGGCAAAGATGAGCCTATAAAAGATAAAAACATAAAGGCTAGAACGTTCTCGTTCAATGTAACCAAAGCTAACCTTATATTTGATAAATTATATAAGGATAAACAAATAAAGTTGAGCGATAAGCATAAATTGCCAAGCCCTGAACAAATTAAGGGTAAAAAATATTGTAAGTGGCATAATGCATGGTCACATTTGACTAACAATTATTTGATTTTTCGCCATGTATTACACGATGCCATTGAAAAATGACGAATTACGTTCGAGGATAAGAGGAAGATGGCAGTGGATGAAAATCCTTTTCCACAGCCACTTGGAATGAACATGGTGACGTCTGGTTTCAGAAACAAGTTGTCAAAATTCAAGTTGGTTATAGATGATGGAGAAGAAGAAGCTGGACCACATCCCAGTGTCTTTGAACGTATCAAAGGGAAAGAACCCAAAAAGGACGAAGACGTCCTATGTGTAAGGTGCAAAAAAGAAGTGAGTGTAAATGCAAAGAAACCAAGGATATGGCAGCATCACCATCGCCCTAGTTTTTTCCCAAACGCTCAGCCTGGTAGAAGGTACGGTACATCGTTCTATAAGGGACCGCCTTTTGAGAGGCAGTTCAGGCCAGTAAATAATGGGAGAACATTTAGATCGCAACCTCGCCAACCAAACGTATGGCATTCTTTCCAGTATGAGGCTGGAAGGGCAATACCTTTCAATGAGATGACTAGAACCCAACAAAGACATTTTCAACGGAACTACGGGCGAATGATGAGGCAACAACAGGGAATGCTGCGTCCTATGGCATATAGACTACTCGAAGCGGCTAATGAGAATGTTCTCAAAGACAGTGAAGAGACTGGTACAGGCGAACCTATGGAAGAATTGCCAGAGACTTCTTCTGGGAAGTCGAAGTTTGAGAAAGACAGAGGGGATACAGAAGATCCAGATCAACCCCTTACTATCCAATTTGGTACGTTACTTCTTGTTGTGGCTAATTACTATTTACTAGCCAATGAGTTCAAGAATAAAGAGAAAGGAGAAGAAGAAAAAGAGGATAACGAAGAGGAAGCATGCATGTTGGAATATGAAGAAGTCCAAACTTCTAGAGAAGCCTACAATGGTGAAGAAGATGATGGTATGACAGACATCGAGAAGAAAATTGATCTAGAGGCAGAAAGAAGAAGAAGAGGAGTATCGTACAACACTCTGTTGAAGCAACTACATCGAGAGGGAGTTCGTGAAGTAGACTTATTGGGAGAACCATCTGGGCGTTCTTTTGATTTTTACGTGCTGTACGGGATGCCTAAAAGGAAGAAGAGAGTACCTCGCTCTGAAAAGTATGGATTACCTCCAAGAATAATGCCTCCTCCCACAGGTTGGGTAACTGAAGAAGAAGCATTAGAAAACAGTAAAAATGAAATTCAGGAGACAGAGGCTCAGTGCGATATGCTGCACGTTGACTTATCAAAAAAAGGTAACTCGATAGAGGACAAGCAGGAAGTGGAAATAGGTGCTGCCGAAAAAAGTTATTTTTAAGCGACCAGCCATGAAATTGATCAAACACTTGAGGCCATTGTACGTTAAAGCTCTAGTTAACGGCATACCTGTGGCAAAAGTGCTTGTCGATAATGGAGCAGCTATAAACACCATTCTATCTAGGATGATGAGGAAATTCGCAAAGACAGAAGGTGATATGATTCCAACGAAAGTCATCCTGACAAGTTTCAATGGAGGAGCAACTTCAGCTAAAGGGGTTATGCCATTGGATATAACTATAGGAACAACTACTAGGACCACAGTCTTCTTTGTAATAGATGGTCTCACTAGTTACAATGTGTTATTAGGAAGAGATTGGATACACGGAAGTCGCTGTATACCTTCCTCGCTCCATTAATGCCTAGTTTTTTGGAATGACAAGGGCGAAGCAGAGGTGGTACAGGCCGATCATAGGCCTTTTGTTGCAGAAGCAAACTCAGTGGAAAGGTTCATGTACGAAGGAAATTATGGACTTGTCAGAGTAGTCCATGATGGAAAAGAAACTCAGATCGTCGCGCAGAGTGAAGAGCCGTTTTCGGTTGATGCACTCACTGAAATGTTCAATCAGATGAGGCCAAACATAATGGCCCTGGAGGAGCCAGTAATTGGCAAAAAAATAATCAAGGAGTTTTAAATGAGTTGTAAGCAACAAAGACAGATGGTCGATATTCAGGCCTTCAAAGCCAAATTAATGGCTTTCAATGAAGAATGCAAGGACAAGATGAAAGAAGCCGCAGTCTTGAAAGCATTGAGAGACAAATTGGCAGTGTTCGAGTTGGAACAAAATATTGGTCGAGAAATCAACAAGGTGGATTGTTTAGAAGAAGAAGTGCTTACAAGGGAACTGGACGACGAAGTGATAAGGATCGTCAAGCCTGGATACGCTCAAGCACAAGACCTCCTGCTTAAGGCGAATATTGGCAATGAAGGAGAAGATCGCCCAACGTTCATCAGCCAAATGCTCAATCAAGAGGTTAGTGATAAATTAATCGCTTTATTAAAGGAGTACAAAGATTGTTTTGTTTGGGAATATGAACATATGCTTGGTTTAGATAGAGATTTGGTGGAACATAGATTACCAACCAAGCCTAATTTTAAACCCCATAGGCAACCTCCTAGGCATTTCGCTCCTAATGTACTCCCTGAAATTAAGGAAGAGATAGAGCGATTATTAAAAGCAGACTTTATTAGAACGGGCAGATATGTTGAATGGTTGTCCAATATCGTACCGATATTAAAAAAGAATGGTAAACTAAGGGTGTGCATAGATTTTAGGAATTTAAACATAGCCACACCTAAAGATGAATATACAATGCCTACAGTAGATTCTTTAGTAGACTTGACTGCCGGACATGTGATGTATTCCTTCATGGATGGGTATTCAGGATACAATCAAATTTACATAGCTGAGGAAGATATACACAAAACTGCCTTTAGATGCCCTGGGTCTCTAGGATGTTTTGAATGGGTAGTTATGTCTTTCGGCCTGAAAAATACAGGAGCAACTTATCAAATGGCAATGAATTTGATTTTTCATGATATGACAGGCAAGTTTATTGAAGTGTATGTAGATGATATAGTAGTCAAATCCCTTAAAGAAGAGGACCATTTTAAACAATTAAGACGTTCATTTGAGCGAATGAGGTAATATAAACTAAAGTTGAATCCCTTGAAATGTGCATTTGGTATTAATGCAGGGAATTTTCTTGGTTTCTTAGTACATAAGAGGTGGATTGAACTTGATAAAAATAAAGCGAAGGCCATTTTAGAGGCCAAACCACCTAACAATAAAAAAGAATTGCAAAGGTTTCTAGGCCAAGTAAACTTTTTAAGACGCTTTATTTCTAACTGTGCAGGGCGGCGAACTAAAGCTTTTTCGCCGCTTTTAAAGTTAAAAAATTAGGAGGAATTCGTCTGGAAAAAAGAGCATCAAAATGTGTTAATAGGATATATAATGACGTAGCAAACGAATTGGCCCAGATGGCCTCAGGGTACTCAAAGGTTTTTAATTGGAAGTCTGCTTGTGAGTATGTAACAATATTGCCCGTGATCCAAAGAAGGGCGAAAACGATTGAAATTCATTGTATACAAGATGGAGATGCAATAGATTGGAGGGTAGAGATCAAAAGGTTTCTTAAAGGACCTAATAAAGGAGATAGTAGAAAAATAAAGTTGCGTTTGCTAAACTATACACTGATAGATGAAGAGTTGTTTAAGAAACGCTCTGATAGTATATTGCTAAAATGTGTAAGTTTGCAAGAAGTCAGGACGATCATGGCTGAAGTGCACGAAAGGATATGTGGAGCTCACCAAACTGGCCAAAGGATGAGATGGTTAATTATTAAGAATGGATATTTCTGGCCAAAGATTGGAGAATAATGCATTCAGTATGCAAAGAGTTGTCTAGCATGCCAAAAGTATGGTCCAATACAAAGGGCGTCAGCACGAGAGATGGCCCCTATTATCAAATCTTGGCCGTTTAAGGGTTGGGCGATAGACCTGATAGGGAAGATTTATCCCCCATCGTCCAAACAACATACATTTATTATAGTTGCAACTGATTATTTCACTAAGTGGGTAAAAGCGATACCTTTAAAGGAGATCACTCAAAAGAATGTCATAAAATTTATCCGTGACCACATCATTTATAGATTGGGAATTCCACAAACTTTGATTGTAGATCACGGAACATCTTTAAATGGGGATCAAGTGAATAAATTCTTGGGCAAGTTTGGAGTTAAATTAGTGAACACCATATTACACTCAATCCAACAGACAAGCAGAATCTTCTAATAAGATTCTAAAAAATATCATAAGGAAAATGATAGATGAAAATGCCAGAAATTGGCACGAATGTCTAAACAAGGCCTTATGGGCTTATAGGACGTCACCTCGGTCAAGTACAAAAATTACTCTTTTCCAACTTACTTATGGACAAGATGCCGTTTTTGCCTATGGAAATCAACGTGCAATCAATCAGAGTGTGTTTGCAACATAAGTTAAGTGGTGATGAGAATACTGAATCATTGGTTCAAAACTTATTGGAGTTGGACGAATTAAAGTTGGACATCCTAGATAGATTACAAGTTCAAAAACGAAGAATGGCTAAATTTTATAATAAAAAGGTTATAGCCAAGTCGTTCAGCCTGGGCGAATTGGTTTGGAAAATAGTACTCCCTTTGGATAGCAAAGATCCAAAGTATGACAAGTGGTCGCCCAATTGGGAAGGACCATATAAAGTAAATAATGTGTTGCCTAATGGAGCCTATCATTTGGAAGATTTAGACGGCACCAAGCACATAAGGTTCATTAATGGTAAATATTATAAAAAAAAATATGTTCCCTCCTTATGGAAAAGAGAACAAATGAAAGCGTAATCAAATCGCATTGAACGATCGTAGAGAAAAAAGGGCCAGAGCGAAATACGTTCAAATAAATTCCTTTATTATCAAACGTTCATTACAAAGTTGCAAAATACAAAATGTTAAATATTCTATAAATTACAATTAAGAGCAAACTAATCTCTCGGTCGATCGCCGAGTAAGAGGGTGTACTGGCCTTGATTGCCATCCTGATCGCACTGCTGCAAAGGCAAACAGAGAGGTCAAAAAGCACTCTCAGCAAGTAGAAAGGAAGAAGAAGCACCCTCAATTTGCCTTCCTAAATGCATCGCTACAATGACAGGCAAGGAGGCTGAGAAGCACTCTCAGCAAGCAAGGTGGCTTGTAGGCGTCCTCAAAAATTGTCTTCCATCATCGAACTCCTTGTAAGGAATATGGAGACGATGGGAAGAACTTTGCCAAAGAATATTTCCTATATCTCCCATATCAAAAGTGGCATCAAGAAAGATGGCAAAATGGACGGATCAAATGATCCATTTCCATGGAAGACGAAGGTTTTGGATCAATTGTCAAAATGCCAAACAATGGCAGCAAATTGGTTTTGAAGAAGAAAATGGAAGTGAAAATGACAAGTGTGGAATATAAGTGCATTTATAGAGGCGTGAAGGTGAAGAGACAGAATATGAACAACCACATTTGTACCTAGTAACTAGAATCAAATGGCCTGAAATCTTGGGGAAAGAGACAAAAATACCAAGAGAAAATGTACATGAATCTTAGCATAAAGCAGTTAAATGTTTGGGGGGTTGACGATTAAAGACAACGTCAATAAATACACAAGAAGACAAGTTAATCGTTCATTAATGATAATGGTTGCTGGTATGTTCAGAATTTAGTGCGAGGTTACAAAGGGAAAATTAATATGAAATTACGAAAAGAAAAGTTAAGGCATTAGATGTCTTAATTACAAATCATCCCAGACTGAACGAATCCTTTCCCTAAGTCTCCCCCAATTCTCGCTCTGCTGAGAAGAAGTGACATTCAATTCAGCCACAAAATCATCATCAACCTCTAGCTTCTTGTACTGCTCGACCAAAGACTTTGTTCGCTCAATTCCTTGGGAGGCATTGCATTTTTTGGCAGCCATTCTCGCCTTGCAGTCGTCCATCTTTGCTTGAAGCTCCTTCATTTGTGCAGCCAAATTGGTCATCAAAGAGTTTTCAATCATGATTTCAGAAGAGATTTCTTTCAATTCGTCTTTAGCTTTGTTGATCTCCAGAAGCAAAAATTCTCTTTCAGATACAGCGTGAAGATATTGAGTACTTTTGGCCTTCAGTAAGGAGAGAACCTCAGAATGGACAACTTTCAACATCACTTTAAAATCAGTAGAAAGATTGAGCGACAGAAGTGTCAGTTCTTGCTCCAACTTCGCACTCAAATGCTCAAGCTTATCCTTATGTTTGGCAGCACTAGCCTGACCGATATCCATATCCATAAAGGGCACATATTCAAATATTGACTGCTTGAGGAACTTCATATCTTCCTCTGAAGAAGCAGAAGGACGACTGGTTGAAGCAGGGCGAGACATCTTGACTTGCCCCCAGGAAGTGAACAAGTCCTGGATGGAACGCACAATCTTATCAGTATCCTACAAATAAAGTTGCCAACATTGAAAGTTTTCACTACAATGAACAAAGTGGAAGTAAAAGTGAAGCAGAGATTACCTCATCAGCGATCTTGAGAGGTGGCATATCCCCAGCCAAATCTACCACCTGTGGCTCCACCACTTCTGAAGACGTCCCTTTGTCTGAGCGAGAAGACTTTGCCATAATGAGCAAACCCATGGGAGCATCTGCAAAGCTCAAAAAGCAACAAATCAAAAACCAATAGCACAAGCAAAGGTAAAACATCAAAAAATATATTACCTTCTGGTTCAACGTTTGGGGGGTTGACGCCCTGAGAAGAAGGTGGCTCATCCATTGGTTGTGATGAGGATTTCGGGACTGAAGGTTTCTCTTTAAACGTAGTCCCTTCATCAGCTGGTTTGGATGAAACAGCCTCAGCAAAGGGTGATGGAGTAGGAGCTGCCAACACCAAAGCCTTTGAAGGAGAGGCTGAGCTTTTCTGAGAAATCCGAATAAACCATCAGCACATAGAAAAGTTTCAAGTATAGAAAGGTATGCTTGTGAGTAAACTAATTTAATTACCTTTCTCCTGACAATGAGAGGAGTGTCATCATCATCATCATCATCATCATCTTCCAAAATGGGAGATGCTGAGGCTGGCCGTTTGCGGTTTGGGATACTTTTAGATGCAGTAGGCTTGGCAGGAAGGGAAGTAGATGGACGAATAGACTGTTTAGCACGACCAGAAGAGGAAGGACTCCTAATGGACGCAGGGGTGACCAAAACAGGGAAAGTGGAAGAAATGTCCGGCTGATCCAGTAAATGGAAAGCGCGATTGACATCAGTTGCAAACAATCGGCGCTGCACTGATGGCTAGAGTTGTTCAAAAAGGGGATGGGTGGCATGGCTAGGATTGAAAGGAGCTAATGAAAAGTTACTCGTCAAAAGAATATTGCGAGCATTTATAACTTCTGCCTCTGCCTTATTTATGGTGTAGAAGCGATCTATCAAATTTTTTGAATAACAAGGGGGAACAAGTCAAGTTTGGCCGAAACCAAGTTGACGAACAAAAAATTGGGGAACATATATTTCAACCCCAGCTTTGGCATTAGTTCCAGTCAAAATATCATGGAACACCTCCCTCACGGTCAAAAACTGAAACCAAACGAGCAGAGAGGTGCTCGCATTTTCCAGGGTAGATGGGGGGGTGCACATAATCAGGAGTTAAAAGGGAGAAAAAGGAAAGAAAGAAGGAATTGAATTCAAAGTATAAAAGAATGAAAAAATATCCCTTTTGGACATATGTACAGGGCTCAGTGGGTCAATAGCTAGCCCATAGCAACTAGCAGAATGAAGGGAAAGGGATAGAGTACCAAGTGATGGAAAATAGGCTCTCAACCACATTTGAGTGAACCAAAGAGGCCCACTGTCAGTGGGAGATGCACCATTCTTCAATTGGAATTGGAGAGAAGTCATGCCTCTATAAAGGGCGGCTAAAAAGAAAGAACACAAATTCAGAGGCCTACCACGCGTCAATTCGTGTGCTATGGATAAATAGCTCATAGAAGGTTTCAGGCTTGGCACACACAGAATCTATTTACAAAGCCAAATCTGAAAAAAGGCCACACTCTCAGCGTTCGAGTGATTATAACAGCCTTACAGGCTTGAATAGGACTCGGTGATTTTTTTGTCAATACCAAAAATCAAAATACCAGGGAAAATGGTATCACCCAAAGGTGGTAAATTTACTAAGGCCCCAACATCCCTTAAAGTAATGGACGTTGGACCAAGAGGAAAAATAAAAGTATTATACTCAGAGGATCAAAAACCTAATGCAATAGGGAAAAGCACTGAATCAAAAATAAGGGGTTGAAGAGAGATTTCTAGCAAATCAGAAATCCTAGCATTATCAAAAATTGCCTTGGTAGGACCATGGTCCACAAGGCGAGCATGCCATCTACGGAAAACAACATCAGATTTAGGCCAAGTGCGAATACCTCTTTCACGAAGCGGCCTTAGCGGCAAAGAGTTTAGAAATGGAGGGCCTTGAGTACAAGGGAACAGCTGGCCCACCGCCACTTGTTTGACGGCCTCGGCGTTGTTGAATGAGGGACCTAGATAGAACTCGTTGGATTCAGTATTGGCTGGTGCAAGAAAGTTAGGAGTTATATATGGCTGAGTGAGGAGTTTCTGGAAGTCTTCGAAACTGAAAGAGTCACTAGATTGGGATTGTGAAGCAGCCATTAGGAACAAAATAAAGTTTTGTTAAAGTTTGCTTGAGAAACGTAGCAGAGAAGCAAGAAGATGAACAGTAATATTGCGAGAGAGAAGCGCGAAGCAATGAGACGTAATTTAGTAGTGTGATGAAATGGCGTGTATTTGGGGGTTATAAAGGTTTGCAACGTCGCACCTTTTCAGGCTATGGAAGAAAATAATGATTGAAATTCTTGGAAATTTCAAATGTTGTTGGGAAACACAAAGTGAATATGGCAAAAATTAATAATTGGTATTAATTTTTCTATATTGGGGGGGTAATTGTTGACATGCTAAAAGTGCAGCTCAATTCAAATAGCCCAAAGAATGAAGCCCAACTTGGCAATTCAGGATAAAGGCCCAAATAGGGTTATTAATGAATGCAGTGGAAGCCCACGAACGCGGTAACACCATCGCCTAAACTTACAAGACGCCTAGGATCTGAGCGAATGAAGTGCCTTGCAGTCGCCCAGAGTTATGACCCTGTTCTCGTCCAAACCTTCGAATCGCCCAGGATCTTAGCAAACATGAGATATTATGGTTATCCAAAAGTGCAATTATCGAAGCAGTTATTGGGTAATTTTATCACGTTCCAAGATTCAAGGATGTTCAGTTGAGGACGGTTGAACGACAAAGAGTAATGGCAGCAGTTAGAGACGGAAGTTCCACGATAAGTTGGCCACCATGAAGAAAGTGGGCAGTTATGAAGCAATTAAGCGGATCCTAAGCGGTTGATCACAAAGAGAGCATCAAAGGAATATAAAAGGAAGAAAAGATATAAAGCAAAGGACCCGAATCAAACACTCTCAAACAGAGAATATGTAATTTCGGTTCCTTAGTTTAGACTTACATTTCTTTTCAGTACTCGTGTACTTGCGCCCCTTGGAGGCATTTCTGTTTAAATTCCAATTGTAAAGTCATTGCCAATAAAACATCCATTTTTGAAACTTTGTCTCAAGAGATTTGTCCCTTACACAATCGTCTGATCTCTTTTTAATTGTTAGCAACTACCCACGCGAAACAGTAATTATTTTACCACTACAAAATTTAATAACTATACCACATTATAATCGTACCACAAATAAAATAGATTTTTAATAAATACACCGTAAATGAACTGAAATTTCAATTGAATTCGAATCCTAGTTTTACCAATAACCCAATTTACACTTCACATTATTTCCCGGTAAATTGATAGCAAAAAAAAAATTCACCAATAAACGATACCTAAAAGCTATCCCTGTGCTGACTTCTGCCATCAATTTAGTGGGCTCACGGTTGATGGCTAATTGAGGGGTTAATTTGGGGGAGACGGCGGTATGGTGGACAGAGCAGGAACAAACTGAAGCAAGGAGAAAGAATTGTCTACAGATGGGGGCTGAGGTGCCCAACGAAGTCGATCGCGGAGAGAATGCAAATGGTGGCTGTGAATCGAGAGTTATGGAGAACCACTATGTTGTTGTTGATTGGGAAAAGGAAACGATACATAGAGAAGCAAGAGTCGATGGGGAAAAGGAAACGGGAGAGACACAATTGTTATGAAATGGCTTGGAGAAAGTTTTAATTTAGGGCTGAAAAATTAGAACAAACACGGCATGCACAAAAAGCATGCCGTAAATGATACGCTAATATGGCGTGCACAAGATGCACGCCGTAAATACTTCGAATCAGTAACCTTTCACAGCGTGCATATATTACAGGCCGTAATTTGCCTATTTTTATGGCATGCTGTAAATGAACAATTTTGTTGTAGTGCATCAACAAAACCACCCAAAAAACTCCAGCTAAGCAACAAGTCAGATCAGATTGGAGGAGGAAGAAACCACCTCAAAATACGCCCAAGAGCATCGCGCCTGCGGCTAACTTTATATTATTATTGTTAATATTAAAAAGTTGAATTATCACTTGACTTTCAAACAAAAAAACTTTTAAACCTAATTTTTTAATTGGGAAGTTAAAAATCATGTGAATGTAATTTCCATTTTAAGAAATTGGAGAAGATCTCAACAATTAATATTTTATTTTAATTCAAAAAATCATCAAGGCTTACAATACTTATTTAGATAAATAACTAAAAATTAGATAAAGACTAAATTTCATTGAAGACTAAAGTTAAAAACAGTTACTAAAATTAATGATGAAGACTCAATCCATGTTTGACGATCATTATTTGAGAACTCTTTTATCTAGATACTTATTTTAATCACATAGTTATACAATAAAATATTTTGCATGTAAACCCAAAAAAATTTCTTACTTTTT
Source organism: Olea europaea var. sylvestris (assembly GCF_002742605.1). NCBI lineage: Eukaryota > Viridiplantae > Streptophyta > Magnoliopsida > Lamiales > Oleaceae > Olea > Olea europaea. Next base: position 28,804,420 of record NC_036247.1, on the reverse strand, counting down.
AACCATCAATTCTCTTAAAAATCATTATCCAAAACTTTTTCCTAAATAATGATTGTCAAACGGGGACTCAATCTTCATCAAAAGTAAATTTAGATTAAAAAAAAAAGTAAAATTAATGACTAAAATTTAGAAAAAATTGCAACCGAGGTACCAAACCTTTCGTTTATCAGCAGACTTTGTCCAAACCTTTAGTTTGTACCACCCACAGTCCTAAATCTTTCAAAAATATGCACCAGAGGTTCAAATGGATGGAAACCGTCCGTTTGACCGTTAGTTGACTAGAAAAGTTAAAATTTGACCAATTTGGACCAAATTGGAAAGGGCAAAGTGGTACTTTGCATTTTTTCTTAATATTAATAATTAAAATAATTAATAATAACAATAGAAAAGTAAAAACAAAATTAAAAAAAAAAAGGGAATACTGTTCATCTTCATCTTCACCCCATCCCGCGCCGCCCCGCCCCATCCCATCCCATGCCACCCATCTCAGATCCAAATCCAGATCCGGCCAGAGTGGCCAGCGGAACAACTGGTGGTGCTTTAAATTCAAGGATAAATCCATCCCCACAGCCACATGATCCACCAGCAACATCTTCCAACCCTACTGATACTATTAGATATAATGAATGCCTAAAGAATCATGCTGCAAGTGTAGGAGGTCATGTTTTAGATGGATGTGGAGATTTCACGCCCAGTGGAGAAGAGGGCACCCCAGAAGCCTTAAGATGTGCTACTTGTGATTGCCACCGGAGTTTCCATCGAAGAGAGGCCGACGGAGAGCCACAAACTGGCATGTCTCACTACTACACATACAATCCCAACTTCAGCAATAACAATATCCATAGGAACCCGTTATTTCCTCTGCAGAATCAGCATTTTACTTGAGTAAAGGGGTGGGGTGGGGTAGGATGGGACGGGGTGGAGTGGGGTGAAGATGAAGACGAACAGTATTCCCTTTTTCTTTTTCTTTTTCTTTTTACTTTTCTATTGTTATTATTAATTATTTTAATTATTAATATTAAGAAAAAATGCAAAGTACCACTTTGCCCTTTCCAATTTAGTCCAAATTGGTCAAATTTTGACTTTTCTAGTCAACTAATGGTCAAACGGACGGTTTCCATCCATTTAAACCTCTGGTGCATATTTTTGAAAGGTTGGGCACTGTGGGTGGCACAAACTAAAGGTTTGGGCAAAGTCTGCTAATAAACGAAAGGTTTGGTACCTCGGCTGCAATTTTCCCTAAAATTTATTATGATGTCTCGATCTACATCACTTTCGTATTTTGAAGTTCTTGATTTTTGTATTTTGGGTGGATTCGGGACTTTCTTTTTGCGAGCAAGAGACCGATTACTTTGATTAGAACTACAAAATAATTTTTGTTTTTCTTTTCAATGTACTAAAACTTAAAAGTGGATTTTGGACTTTCTTTTTGCGAGCATGAGACCGATAACTTTGATCAGAACTTCAAAATAATTTTTTTTTTTTTTTTTTTGATAACCCAGGTGTCCCAGCTTAGCCGGACTAAATCCTGGACCTCTAGCCCCCGGCCCCTCAGTGACTAGTGGAGGTAAATCACAGGTTGTGCCCTTGTTGGTTCCCAGGTTCCCACATGGCTTTTACTCCTTCCCCAAAGGGACCCTCCTCCATGGTTATTATATCACCAAGCTGCTCCAACCCTTCCTCTGGTTATTACATCACTTGGCTGCTCCAACCAGGAATCGAACTCCCCACACTTGGTTCCAGAGCCCCCCAATGTGATTGTTCCGCCAACTTGGATGTGCCCTGGGGGGCCAACTTCAAAATAATTTTTGTTTTACTTTCTATATACTAAAAGAAAAAAAAATATGGAGTCAAAATTAATATTAAATAATCTAGAGATTAGCTAAGCCCTTGTTTGTCTTTCTTTAAAAAAATAAATAAATTTAATTTTTATACTCATTTTCAACCATGTATTCACACAATAAAATATTTGCATGTAAATCTAAATTTTTTCCTACTTTTTAACCACATATTCTTCAAAAATTTGCTATTTAAAACATCATTTTTCTCAATAATGACCATCAAACAAGGGCTTAAGTGTAATTTTCCATATATATTCAAACCTTTCCTTCACACATCCCCCCAGTTAGGGATGTCAACGAGTCGAATCGATTCGACTCGGAGCCGAAACTCGAGACTCGGGTTCGACTCTAGTAAAATATGCGAGTTTTTTTTCGAGTTCGAGCAGGGCCAAACCAAAAAAATTAGGCTCGACTCGAGCTTTCGACTCAGCTGACTGCCTTTCAAGGTAGCATTTTGGAGACTTTTTTTTTCTTTTTTAAGGCTGACGGTCGGCTCGGGCTCAGCCCGTCCTCCCAAAATGGGGTTCAGCCCGAGCCTCAAGCTTGGCCACCTTGTGCTTTTTTCGGGTCGAGCCACGAGCGGCCCAAGCCGGCGAACCGAATTGTCATCCCTACCCACAGTCCTTAGATTTAAGAATTTGGAGGTGACCCAAAATCTTTGATGAAAGTAATCGAGAGTTCTAATTAAAGTACAAATTAAGAAAAAATCTATTTAGAATTCTTTTGGAATCCTATTTGAAGTCTATTGTCAAATTTTAGTTGATGTTTTACTTGGAAGCCCTATTAAAGCATCCAATGATTAATTGGTCGATCATCATCAAAATATCAAAATTAAGACTATCACAAATTGGACTTGTGAAGAAGGTCAAAATTGAAGTCACACATTCAAAACAAGTTCTTCAAGAAAAGTTCTTAAAAGATAAATGCCCAAAAAAATAAAAAATAAATTAAGATAAAAAAGTTAAGAGCCAAACGACAAAAAAAAAAGATCAAAACGAGAGCCAAAGAACCAAACTTCAAAACAGGAACAAAACTAAATTTCTTAGTTCAGATGTAAGGTACTAATAAATATTACTATTGAGTCTCTGAATTGCTGATTCAACTATTGGATTAATGATTCAACCAAGGTGTTTGGTCATATATCAAAATAAATATTACTATTTTAAGCCTTTTGGATTATTTCTTGGTAGCTTTTCTTCTGAAATAGATAAAATTTATAAAATTTCTTAAGTAATTGCCATATTAAATTGCAGTGGTAGCAAGGCTCGAAAGATTTTTCATTTTACAAAAAAGTTCATCACAATGGACATGGTCGGGATGACTGATTCTAAGCCCATTCCAAAAATAGTCCGATTCTATCGGATTTTGACAAATTTTAATGGGCTTTAATCAGGTCAAGCACAAATTTGTTCAGTTGTCTAGCACCCTCATTTTATAATCGTGCTTTAAATATAAATGGTTCTCTTTTAAAAAAAAAAAAAAAAAAATAATAATAATAATAATAATAATAATAATAATAAAATCAACTCTTCAAATTATTTTAATTTTTAAAAATAAGTAGTAAATTTGACTCTATATTTGGAAAATCCAACTCACTCCCTATTTGTATATCATAATGGTTTGCATTTGACAAAATGCATGTTTCGATGCTACATCTCTTAAATTATCAAATTATATATGAATATTTTTAACTATTGGTTATTTAAAAATTGATGGAAAAATAATAGATGATTAGTGGAAAATGTAAAATAAAAAGCTAAAAGTAAATAGTTTTTTAGAGCATATAAAAGATTTTAATACTTAAATTTAAATATGTTATCGTGTATGAATACTACTAAAATTAAAGTTATCAGATATCGTACTCGAACAATTAAACTGTAATAAGACAAACGTCGTCGTATTTCAAAGCACATTTCGAAATAATAAAAGTACTCGCACATTTCATTTAGAATCCCAACTTAGTTTATCATAATGATTGCATTTCACAAATTTCAAGTTTCAATGTTAAATCTCTCAAGCTATCAAATTATATATATATATATATATGAACTTTTTTAACTATTGGTTAATTGAAAATTGTAGAAAAAAAATAAATAAATGATTATCGAAAAAGGTAAAATAAAAAGCTAAAAGTAAATAGTTTTTTAGAGTGTATAGAAGATTTTAATCTATAAATTTAAATATGTTATCAATTATGTAAAAAAAAATACTATTAAAAGTTAAAGTTATTAAAGATTGAACAATTAAATTGAACTACAATGAGAAATTATAAATTTACTTACACATTTCATTTAGAATCCCAATGTAGTTTATCATAAGGATTGCATTTGAAAAATTGCAAGTTTTGATGTTACATCTCTTAAATGACTCAAATTATGTATGAACATTTTTAAACCATTGGTTAATTAAAAATTGTAGAAAAAATAATAAATAATTATTGAAAAAGGTAAAATAAAATGCTAAAAATAAATAGTTTTTAGAGTGTATAGAAGGTTTTAATCTTTAAATTTAAATATGTTATTAATTATGTATAAAATACTATTGAAAAATAAAGTAATCAAAGATCGAACAATCAAATTGAACTACAATGAAACAAACACCACCATATTTCGATGCATGTTTCAAAATAATAAATTACTTACGCATTTCATTTAGAATCCCAACTTTCTTTATAGGGTTGGCAACGGTTCGATTATAGGTCGGTTCGGTCAAAATCATAATCGTACCACCAATTTTTTGACCATACCATAATCGTACCATAACCACGTAAATCGATTCGGTTCGTATCTCGGTTCGATACGGTTCGATTTGATTAATAACCACGAAAATAAATTATTTTTAATAAGTTCATCCGTCAAATTGATATAAAACAATTTATAAAAAAAGTCAATGAAAACAAAAAACACAATTTTCTAAACGAAAATGCAAACATTATCAAACAATATTTCAAACGAAAATGCAAACATTATCCTAATTTTTAATTGTAAAATACAAATTTAACAAATAATATTATAAATATAACAATAGAAAACTTTTCATTCATTCTTAATTGTTGTGCATCGAAGTTACTTGATTCATTCTTCCCAACAAGTCTTAGTAGCATAGATCAACACTCAAAATTGATTCCTATATAGTAAAAAAGAAATGTAAGTAGAAAATACAACGATACTATCTATTCCAGAATGATTTTAACTAAGATTTAAATGAAAAAAAGTACCTCTTCGTCAGCTTCCTCCTCGCTAAACGTTGCACAAGCTCTAGAGTATGATGAAAAAGTAAAATTTTCTACACACAATATAAAAAAATTAACAATAAAAGGAGCCGTGCGTGAGTTTGTGGTTTGTGGAGAGTTGTGTTTGCATTTATATACTGTCATACTAATGCTATTATTATGGGCTAATGGTAAGTGGGTTGGCCGGCTGAGTCAAGTAGATGTAATGGGGGGAGGGATTTTGTTTTAGGCTAGATAGAAAAGTAGTGTAAAGCCCAATAATCAATTCAATTGTTTTTTTTTTTTTTAAGCGAGTAATCGGTTCGGTTTCGGTACAACGGCATAAATATCATACCCGCACTACCACGAACCGGTTCATTAAAATAAAAGTCATATCCGCCCCATTGCACCATCGGTTCGATTTTTTTCATTCTATTCGATTTGGTTAACCGCGATTTTCGATTTTCACAGTTCAAATTGTCATCTCTATTTCTTTATCCAATAAAGAATAAAAGCCTCGAACTTTGTTTAAATCGTTTCTCAACTGAGTTAAAAATATATATATAGGAAACGTTTGCAATCAATTTCCTCTACCTCTTAAAACATTCGCAATATACACCAGACAAACGATAAATTATATTATCTCCGTTCAAATAAATTATGTTGTCTCCAATTCCAAATAAAAAAGTCAGCAGAAGTTCTAGTGATAATATGAATAAATAATGTTCAATACGTACTTTTGGAGATCAAGACCTAGCTCAGTTAATAAAAGCAAAGCTTTACTCGATCAATAATACCTAGGTTTGAGTCTCATTCAAGTAGTTTCCCTCAATTGCTGAAAAATTTAATGAACTTCACATCAAAAGAATTGATTGATACAGTAGACAATTGATCATTCAATTTTTTTCAGTTGTTTCTGATGAGGTTTGGTTGTTAAATTTTAATGGGATTTGAATGCATTTTTATCTGTTTATCAATTTAATTTTGAGTCTGATCTGTATGTATTCACTTCAATGCTGAGAGGTTGAGACTTGAATTCTACTTACATCAATCCAGCAAGAAAATTTGAGAGCCCCATTTTTCAATTTTATGGTGATATATTTCGCAATTTTATTATTTTTTTTTCAAATTTCATCTCATTAATATACTTATTTAGATGATTTTGAAAAATAAAAAATGAAGACTTGGGCATACGGTGTAGACAAAGAATTTATTGGCCATAATAACAAACTTTAATGATCTGATGAGATTGAATGACATTTCATATTCAATCTACTACTATTTCCATGAAGAAAAGAAGGTCAGTTGGCGGAAGCTGTATAAAAAATACCCCCGTAAAGAGGTAGAAATAATTAATACATCTCATAGATCATTAATGAAATTTCTAATGAAAATACGGAATCCATTTTTTAAAACTTAGTTTTCTTCAAATTTATTTTTAATTATATATTTTATGGGATTATCAACTTTTCGATCACATTTCATCAACTTTTCGATCACATTTCATCCACAATGAGGTCTACCTAAAAGGGATTTTTGTGTTTGATAACATTATACGAGCACTTGAAATAATCGCCTAATTAACCGATTGGCAACGAGAAATTGCTTAATATGCTTGTAAGTTCTTAAGGTAAGAATTCTTTAATATTAAAATTGATTTATTATGTGATGATTGTACGGATCAACGTGCCACGTTTGACATATTTAAAGAAAAAAAAAAAAAAGAGTTGAACTCCAATCTTGAGAGCCTATACCGCCCCGCCCCTAGAATTTTGTGAGGGAGGTAAATCGCGATATGTGCCCCAACTGGCCGGGGAACAAGAACTGTCTGTACATTGCGTCTACAAGAAATCCAATTTCATGTCTCAGGAATCGAACCACCACACTGCAACTGTCAGCAAGGCGTGAGATAATCTCACTTCTGTCTTTTACACCACTGGACTATGTCCTGGGGGGCTACATTTGACATATTTAATAACAAGGAATGCTATCCTTGCATATGAATTCCCTGGCCAAAAATACTTTTATTCATCAATATTTTTCTGGTTGTGTAATTTAACCTTTTATTTTTTATTTTTTTATTTATTATTATTATTTTTTTGGGTTGTTGTTGTTTGTGTCATAAACGCAACTACTAAGCAGCTTTACTTTGGGCCGGAAAAAGAAGCCCAATTTCAATTTATAGTCGGGCAAAGTTGTGAAATGCATTCGGCGGAGCCCATTTAAAATTAAGAACAATAGTATTTACCAATTAATCTTCAAAAAATATATATATATATATATATATGTGTGTGTGTGTGTGTGTGTGTGCGCGCGCGCGCGCGCATTTTGTTTTCCAACTTTTTCAAGATTACAATATGTAGTATAAAAGAAAAATTCAAACATGTCCCAACTTGCCCAAAAACTCAAAACTCACATGACTTGATGGCTTAGTTTTAACACTTATTTTCGAATATTTAGTTGAAAATTGTATCAAGCTGTGATGGAATCAATTTGAATATTCTGAAACAATCATTGACAGTCATCAAACTTATAATGGAGTTTCAAATTGGTCACTTTATTTTATTATTTACTCTTTTTTTTTTTTTGGCAACTTAATTACTAAAATTTCACATTTTGTTTTATGAAAATGATGACGTCGCTCAAAGAATCCACTGTTAGTTCTATTAACACTATTGAAATAATATGAAAATTCATTTATCAAATTGAAAAAACGACACTATAAATTTAATGACTAACAATGTAATATAATTGTCGAGTGGGTAACATATTAGCATTTGAATGTTATTCCATTAATGAAGAGTTGGGAAAGTTGCTCTTTTATGTCATTTCTCAAAAATGTGCCCCCTACTTTAATTTGTTGGGCAATTTATTTGACCCAAGTTGATAAGAACACATTAATTTCTATATGTTCCAAAGTTGACAAGCAAGGTGGATGTGACATAGGTACCGAAATATTGGATGGAAAGACACCAAATAGCGTGTAGGAGATGAAATTACTAGAAAAAGGTATGACATGCAGCAATGGGATTAAGCCTGCCCACAAAATCTTGTTAAAAAAAATTAAAGAATGACAAGATTGATTTCTAATTACGTGTTAAACGTTTATAGCATGATTGACACGTTGAAAATAGGACGTGAAAATTTAAAAAATAAGTAAAATTTGTTTGTTGTCGTGTCTATTCACATCAAACTTGAGGTGCAACAGAACCTTGCGATTTTTAACTATTAAGTTTTAGAAGTGATCCACGATTCCAAGTAGGTAAACTTGAAGAAAGTAACCTAGATTTTCAGATAAATAAATACTAAGAGTATAGCTCGCTATTTATAACAATGATCACCTATTATTTTAAGCTCAGAACTAACTTTTCTTACATCTTTTAATCGACTCAAAGTAACAACTATGCCCTCAATCATCATGAGCATGTTTGGACATGAAAATTACTTCATAAAAAAAGGAAGTTATGTTTGATTAATAATTAACAACACAACATTTCTAAAGGAAGGAGAGAGTGGTCACCAACTATAATTTTTAGGGAAAATTGCAGCAGCGATTTCTAACCTTTTCATTTTTTGTAGATTTTACTCTAACTTTCATTTTGTGTCAGCGTAGGTTCCTAACCTTTCATAAATATACACTTGAGGTCCATTTGGATGGAAATCATCCAAAATAATTAAAGAATCAACATTCAATAAAATCATCAAAAACACAGTCCAAAAAGGTATCAACATTCAATAAAACCGTCACGATAGCAGATGGTTCAAGAAATTTTCCTAGTCAATCGATAGTGTTTTGGACGGTTTCCGTTCAGATGGATCTCAGGTGCATATTTATGAAAGGTTAGAGACCTTCACTTGCACAAAATGAAAGTTAGTGTAAAGTCTGCAAAAAAATAAAAAAGTTAAAGAGACTGTTGCTGCAATTCTCCCTAATTTTTATTTTGAAAGCTACAAATATAATCTTTAAAATACTTCTCTCTACCGCTTAGTTTTATGAATCCCCTCGTAAAAAGTATAGTCCCCCACCCAAATTTAAAAGTATTTTAATAATAAACATAGGATATTTATGTTGGTCTCTTCATTTGTTTTTGGTGTCTGCACCTAATCGAAACACATACATAAAATTGATATATGCACGCACGTTGTATTTTGCATGACCCAAACCATACGCAATACTTTGGGCATCTAACGACACAACGCAGGATAATGAACCTTTATATAACATAAAATCGTCTAACCGAGCTTTTAAAAAGTCAAACTGCGCCGAAATTAAGAAGTTGCTTCTGAATATATTTAGATTTTTTTTTTCTTCTGTTAGTGTTTTATCTAAATAAAGGAGCTTTATTAATATAATGTAGCTTCTACCGGACGTAAAAGCAAAAGAAAAAAAACAAAAATCCTACCAAACGATGAATGGAAATCTAAAACGAGATAGAGGGGGCGCGGGGGAGGGATTAATAACATTACTTAAATAGACTTTTTAATCAATTATGAAATTAAACCATTGAAATTCAACTATTATAGTTATTCTATAAATCACAATAAATGATATATTGATTACGTTTAGTTGCATTGGACCGATTGCAAAATTTTAAGCTGCAATTTGTAAATGAAGTGTTTTAAATAACAATAAATTATCTTTGCTTTCAAAATTCAAATGAAATTCTAGGGAAAAGTTCACTACTAGTCCCCTACACATTGCCAAGTCGCAAGTTGACACCAACCTTTAAATATAATCGGTTGTGATATATGTACATCATAATTTACAAATTTGTTTATCAACAAATAATGTGGAAAGATTTGATTGGATCAGAATTTCATCAACCAAATAACAGAAAAAACTTCTGACTTTCTTTTTAATACACCATCAATTTGTAAAAGATTATGTAAATAATGATGTACAACAAGTATTTTCCAAATATAATTGCCCGATGAATCCCAAATAACATTAGATTTCCAAAACTACATAAAATTGTAAGGATGAGACCATTAGAGTTTCGTCTTGGCAATTTTTTTCTAGTAGTTCGTTGTCGTAAAGTTGGCTTGATTAGAATCACATAACAATTTAACAGAGTTTTGTATTGTTTCCATTGTTGGCTACTAATTGTGCTATTATGTTAAAGATCAAAGATCCCCGTAAATTGAACGATAGTTTGGCGACCAATTATGCAATATTCTCCAACATTTATAGTCAATTGGAAATGAACAACGGTGTAGTTGGATTTGATTTAGTTTTGCTTTAAAAGCTAGTGAGCTTTCAATATTAATCTATACACACAAATATAGATACAAACACACAAGTCTCTTAAACAAACAACTCTCTAAGCAATGAATGAGGCCTTGCTGCAATTTGTTTAATTGCAATATTTACTACAATTTTCCCTTTTCTGCAACCATCTTGGGATTTTTTCCAACAATTAATATATTTCCTGCCCCTCAATTTACACTCCCTCGTCTTCTACCATTCCTTCTTCAATTCATCTCTCTCTCTCTCTCTCTCTCTCCATCCATAATTTAATTAAGCTTTAAAGTAATCCCATCTCTCCTCTCGAGCCCTCTTATATATAATTCCTCAGAACTTCAAAACCAACAACCAAACCCTATTCATCTAGTCCATGTTAGCTGTGGTTTTCACTACCGTGCAGCCACCTCTCTATTCTCTAACCGCCGAAGCCGCCGATATAACTACAAGAGCCTTATCATCTCAAGGTGGGTATGATCAGGCTTTTTTAGTTGTGTAATTCAATCATTTTAAAAGGCTTTTGGTTAGTTCTTAATTGTTGTTCAGATTTAGACAGGTGACGAAGAGAAATTCTTGGAAACAAAAGCCATGAGCCGAAGGAACGGACCGAAACTTGACCTCAAGTTGAATTTGTCACCACCAAGGATGAGCAGGCCACGAGTTGAGTCTCCAGACCGATCATCGATGGTAGGCGACCCTATGTCTCCGCCAAGTTCCTGCGTGTCGTCCGAACTCAGTCGGGATGAGTCCCTCCTTTACTCCAACAGCCCAGAGGCCACATCCATGGTGCTGGTCGGGTGTCCTCGTTGTCTCATGTATGTCATGCTAGCAGAAGAGGACCCCAAATGCCCCAAATGCAAAAGCACTGTTTTGCTTGACGTTATCCATCAGAAGAACACCAGCACCTCCAAGAGAACAAAGAAGACTTAGCCACCCCCACCCCCACCCCCCTTTCTTTTTGTATTGCAAGTAGCACTATTGTGCTTCCAATTCCAGTATGATTAATAAGAAGGAAAAAGTGGAGCTTGAATAGTGCTATCTTCTGTTTTCTTTTATGTTGTTTCTCTCAATTTCTAAACAAACGAAGTGGATCTAGTATAGGAGTAATGTTTATGGGTGCAGGAGTTGTCCATCTTTAGCAGAAAACCATGTACATGGACAGACCACAACTACCTTAATTTTCTTATCAAAAATATTTTAGGGTAACATTTTCAGGGTCTTTTTGCAATAGACTGGTGTTTGCCTCCACTCCCAGCATGCCACAACAGCAAATCAACAGTCACCTAGCTAAACTCTATGTTGCTAGTAAGAAACGGAATATGGGTAAACCTTTTTTTCCCTGCTTTTTGGACCCACCAGGTGTACCAACCTCACAAGTTCTGGTAAACATAAACAGCCAAATAACTTTTGCCTCCCAATCCGTAGGCCATAACCACTTCTTGTCAAGGATTATGCCACTTTGCAAGAAGAATTTTGACAGATGCAGTAACAAAAATGTAAGTGGCAAGAGATGATTGGATGGAAAAATTGATCGTGTTTTTTAAATCCAATGATAAAATGCCATGAGATATTATGTCAACCTTTCTATCAATCAATCTGGCACTGTAGCACGATTGCATGAATATTGTTGTCATATCTATCTCGCACAATGCAGACAATTAAAAATTCAAATATGATATACATAACATAGCATTATAATAAATAATAATAAAAAAAAACTAAATTTTAAATTATGCATGACATTAAGACTGTAAAATATGCCTCGATATCATCGATAACAAATCAAGGAATAACTTGCTTCCTATAGAGAAATTTAGGCCCCGTTTGGTAGTGATTTTTCACCCAAAAAAAATTCGTTTTTTGATCGTCATTTCACTATTTCAACCGTCATTTTGACTTTTTTGCTCATATGTGGCCCCCACTTTTCTTCCTAATGGTCCAAAAATCAATTCTCAAAATCACTATCAAACGGATCCTTAATATATTTTAACCAAAATAATCAATAACTATTGACACAAGATGTACATGCATGTGGAGTTATTAACTTATTATTAGGGGCGAGATGTTAGTAATGAATCAAGAAAGGGGTAGTTAGGTCTATGTACAAGGAATTGGATTGAAGTTGGGGGTAGTTCGAAGCATTGATAAAAAGAAGAGGCACTATATTAGATTGAGAGACCATTAAAACCAAATAAATGCAAGAGTAATTGAGACAGTTGAGAATAATGAGGGTATTACGTCATATGATAAATACAAATTTAATTCACAGGCTATCTTCTTATTGTTTTTTCAATGTTCATCTTATTCTCTCCCTTTTATTTATTGTTTTTTGCATCTCATACGGCCTTAATTTCTCAACTCAATAAAGACTAAGGCCATCTTCAATTGCCACCCACTACTATTCATGTTTTCCTATTCATTTCAGTTTTTACTCTACACCCCCCCCCACCCCCCTTCCTTTTTCTAAAAGCCAATCTTGATAATTGAATATTATTTGTCAACTCCAGCCTAAAAATGTCACCCTAAAATGCTCTTGGTGTCATGCTCTCTTGCTTAAATTATCTTTGTTATTGAGCACCGTAACATTCTGGACAAGATTAAAAAAAGAAAGTACAAAGTTTATGTGTCGACAAATATTACGTACTCAACACGTGCGCATTTTTGGCACTTGTTTATTTTCTGTTTATAATCGGCAACCCAGAAGTACTAAACCAATTATTTAAGAAGTCCCAAACATGCTAATACTCAATTTCACTCCTTTCCTCCGATCTCCTTAGCATGGAATATGAAATGGTATAGAACTTTTTGTTAAACTTACCTAACTTGATGTTCAGATATGACCAACATTGCGCATGTATTATCGTTCGTAATCAGGATAATAACGGTCTCGTCTCATGCTGTTCTCTGTTTTTTACTTATGGGAACAGACCTGGATGCAAATTACAATGCTTACTTTTAGTTCATAATTAGTTGACTATATTTGGCAAACTGTTACTTGGTCAAATACTACATCTGTTTTACAGGTACAATAACTAATTATATCAAGTTAATTAAATCAATGTCATCAAACAATTATACGAGGGGCACTTCAAATCCACTGTTACCAGAGATTATTCAAATGATGATTCCTAATTGAAAAACAAAAAGACTAAACTTGGTGCAAGAACTGACAATAGAACATGATTTAGTCCTTATCAATATAAAGCCAAAAAGCCCTCACCGAACCCAATTCTTTATAAATTGCACAAAAACCAAAGAAAACTAAACCTGGTATGCATTAAACCATTAAAATATACAATCATGCTATACATTCGGGCTCAAATTCAAGTTCAAATTAAGATGGAACACGTGTCGACATATGATTGAACAGTTTAAAAAATTAAAACAAAAATACCCAATCATTTTCTAACACATCAGTTTGTCCCTTCACTCTATGTTTTTAAGCCTAGCTAAGTAGCTTTATTCTAAAATATATGACGAGGACATTTAATTAGCCAATGTGAAAACAAAACCGAAAATGGTGTTGTACAGGGAAAATCTTCATTATCCCAACAGACCCCCCTTAATTTAAACTGGCCAAAAGAAAATATAATGTATGACGACAGGATGTGATTCAGCTTAAAGGAAAATCCACTATGAACACTTCATATGAGTTCTAGGTACAGTCAACCACTGATGAAATGACATACAAAATACCAAAAAGAACTCTCCTAAGTACACTTGTATCATACAAAATCATAGACCAGCTGCCCCTGCCCAATATAAAATTAATATTTCAGATAGTCAACAAAGAACTGTAAGCTAAAGTTTCGAGAGATAAAAATGAAGTATTCTAGGCAATGTAAGGAATTGGATAGTCACAAAATGGGATTAGCAGTGATTTGGCGAGTATAGATTATTAGAGGCGTGATTTATGATTTGTTATCTTTTCTTGTAGAGACACATAATATCAGGGATTGATTCCCTCACATAGAATTAGGAATTGATTTTCTTTCCTTTTATGCCTATTTAAAATTCTATAAATTAGAAAGCAAATACATACTGTAAGGGCATTCGGCCAATTCTTGTCATGATATCAGTTTTAAAATAATTTCGAACTTGTGTTTGTTTCGTGTGTTTCCGACGCAATCAGTGACAGGTTCCTCATAGACGGCCTATTGTTGTGTGTGTGATTGGTGACCGGTTCCTAGTAGTCGACCTTCTGTTTCTCGAAGTTGGAGTCAAGGTCTTCGTGGTCGAGTATAAGCCTTCTTGTTGGTGTCAATCCTTTCCTCTTCATTCAGTCGCACTTGTTTTGTCTTCCTGTCGGTGCCGTTCTTTCCAACTTCATTCGATCGCCTTTCTTGGGTTGAAGCAGTGTTCCGGCACTGTCTGAGTCGGATTCTGCTTTTGCTGTTGTGATTCGCAGTGTTTCGATAGGCGTCGTCTGAGATCTGTTGTGGGTGCATTTGGGCTCAAGTCTGGAGTTCAAGATTTCATTTCATTTGAGTTATTGACTTGGTGAGTTAATTGTTGGGCTTGGACTAATTTACTTTGTTGTTTGGGCCATTATTGGTTGGACTTTGGGCTAAGGCTAGTTTACTGTGATTGTAGGGCTATTATTGGTTGAACTTTGGGGTATTGTATATTAGTTGGAATTTATTTGGGTTGTATTTAATTCTTTTAAATCGTACACGGTTTCACCATGTTAACTGAAAAGAATGAGTCTTTGTGTATTCGTTTTATGGGGAAGAATTTTTCTGGACTTTTCACTTTCAATTATTAGTCGAAGGCAAAGGTAATCTATAGAACATATTGATGGAAGCCTTCTGCCCCTTGATCAAGATAAGGATAAGGAGAAGTATCTTGCCTAAAAAACCAATAATTATTGGAATATGGCCTGAATCATCGGATCGGTTGATGCAGAAATTGTCCTTAATCTCATGCCTTACAATTCAGCCCATGTCATGTGAGAATTCTTGAAAAAAGTCTATACCTAAAGCAACAATGCTCAAAGACTTCAATTGGAATTTGAATAGGCAAATTTTTATCAAGACTCGCATTCCATTAAAGAATATTATTCTGCTTTTTCTAATCTCAGGGCTGAGTACATTAATATTATCTAAGCTTCGGTTTTCCCTGATAATTTTGAGGTTGTCCAAGCTATACACGAGGTCATCAAAAAGAATCAATTTCTCATGAAATTGCAGTCTGAATTTGAATCCATTAAGTCCAGCCTTATGAACCACGAGTCTATTCCAACACTGGACCGCTGTTTAGGTGAATTATTGAGGGAGGAGCAATGTCTTATAACTCGTACCTCTTTACAGCAACAGCAAAATCACGTAGCATTGGTTCCTTTTAAACCCCAAGAGATGTCTAGTGTGCAGTGTCACAGCTATAAAGGTTTTGGTCACATGCCTCTTCAATGCCCACGAAAAGTTTGCAATTACTGCAAAAAGGCTAGATATGTCATAAGGAGTGTCCACGGGGAGAGATTTTGTTGTTCCTGTCACATGAGCCTCCAGATTTGCTACACCAGCTACCCCCACTCAAGTTCCAGCCTCTCCCAGTACTTCCCAAAACTCCATCACTCTTGAGATGATCCAACAAATGGTTATTTCTGCTTTGTCTGCCTTAGGCATCTCAGGTAATCTTTCCAATGCTTCCTCCTCTTGGTTATTAGACTCGGGTGCTTCTAATCATATGACTCGTGATTCTCTGTTGCTTAGTAACTTTAGACCATATAATAGATCTCTTCATATAAACATTACCAATGGCAACAATCTTCCTATCTCGACCGTAGGTGATATATCATCAGATTTGCCTAATCTTTTAGTCTCTCATAGTTTATCAACTAATTATATCTATTGGACAACTTATTGATAATAATTGCACCGCGTCTTTTTCTCCTTCATGATTTTGGTGTAAGGCATTGTCTACCGCTATTCACCTCATAAATCAATTATCATCTCCCACCCTTAATATTAATTCTCCGTTTTATAGGCTCTTTGGTCATCATCCCATATATTGCCATCTCCATCCCTTTGGTTGTGTTAGTTTTGTTCATTTACCATCAAATGAAAGTACAAAACTCACGCCTCAATCTGTCAAGTGTGCTTTTCTCAAATGGTTGATCTATTCGACATCTTTATTTGGTAGCTATCCGCCGCATTATTCACTACCTTGTTGAAACTCCGCATCATTCACTACCTTATTGGAACTCTGCATCGTAGTTTGTTCTTTCCTTAACAAATACCTCTTAAACTCCCAGCTTATAATGATGTTAATTCAGCTAGTTGTCATGATTCTCATCGTTCTACTACTGGGTGGTACATCTTTTTTGGAAATGTAAAAAACGAGATTGTATTTTTAAATCCTCCACTGAAGCTGCATACCGAGCTATGTACGCTGCATGTATAGAGGTTGTATGGCTACGTGGTCATCTAGCAAAACTTGGTGTTTCCAGTTTCTCAATCATAGCCTACACCTCTCTATAGCGACAATACTAGCGCAATTCAGATTGCAGCAAATCTTTTGTACCATGAACGCATCAAACACATTGAAGTGGATTGTCATGACATCAGAGACACATATGACTCCAAGATCATCTCTCTTCCCCATATTTCCACTGATTAGCAGGTTGCAGATATCTTCACCAATTCTATGATTCGCCTTCGCCATAATTTTCTCATCGGCAAATTGATGCTTGTCGACTCCCCAGCATCAATTTGATGGGGGTATTAGAGGCGTGACTTATGATTTATTTTTTGTCTTTCCTTGTATAGACACATACTATCAGGGACTGATTCCATCACATAGAATTAGGAATTGATTTTCTTTCCTTTTATGCCTATGTAATATTCTATAAATTAAAAAGCAAAGAGAGATCATGGAATTCATCATATAAACTCAACTCTCTTTCATAAAAGATTAGAGGCAATGGAAATCCAAGCATCAGTGGAAAAGTGTACTAGAAAGAGGACTTCAAAACAATCATGCAAAATAACCTATTACCTTAAAAAATGTAAATGCAAGTTGACAACAATGTAAACTGAAGACCAATTAAAGTCAAATAGATCACCCATTCATATATTTCATAACACAATAAAACCAACACACTAATATTACCTTTCATCCAAGCATTAATGAGATTATCTTGTGTAGTCCACCTCGGTTTCAGCTAGCTTACCTATCCATTGCTTCTATACTGTATGTATTTCATCAGCAATAAGCGTAAAACAAAAGCAAACAAAATTCTATCTGTAGTGTGTAGAAGTTAAGTATAATATCTTCTCTGGAAGTATGCTAAAAACTGATCCACAAAGTAAGAGAACAAAAAGCACATGGATACAACTTGTATAGGTATAGAGCAAATGTAAATGATTTAAAAATTGGCATGTTTACACTCTTTTTTCACATGTAATGCTAAATCACATTAATTGTTTGCAAACACTAAAATTTTCATGAATAATTGTAAAGGAATTTATAGCTATTTATATTCATGACATTTGTTTTTCAATTTTTTTTTTACACTTACAGAAGCATAAAATGTTTCAATAAAGAATATCTAGTTCTTGTTTAAAAAATTATTATATCCAGTAATTTTTTTAAAAAAGAAAATGTATAGTAAGGTAAAATCAACAGTAGATTTTATTTTTCTCAATAAAGTCTGAGTTCCAACTGCAAATTAAACTTTTAGAATTTCAATCATTTGAAATATTATTGGCTAATTATGACACTAGTTCATTCTACATCCTCATACACCAAGTATTTCTCATTCAGTTATTAAAATGTTCAGTAAATGGCAGATTTTTTCAATTATTTGCACGTGACTGTTAATTATAAAAATCAACATAGAAGATTTTTTCTCCACACCAAAGAGTAAGGGAAAAGAAGCTTAAATAAGAAATAAGATATAAAAACGACCGCTTAAAGTCATTATTCTTCCCATGGTTTGCATAAGCTCTATAGCTTTGTTCACCTAAAATATTTTCTTAATGTCCTCTAAACTCTATTTTTTATACCACAAGGAGGCAAAGTTTTTGATAACATGTCTTCATGCTAGAGAACAATGGAAAAAAATCCAGATTGAAGTAAAAAAATATTTTATAATAGTGCAACTTTTGTCTCAAAAGCAACTGTATAAGCATAGGGAGAATCTAGTGTTCTCATAACCTCAATCCTTTTGAAAGTTGACACTCCCGCGCCAAACAAAAGTCCACATGGAAACATCCAAGTTTTCTTTCACAATGCTACTCTTGAGCTGGACAAATGTAGTCAAATACCTTTCCAGGAGAACAATAACAATAGTCAGGTCTCCATGAATTATATGACAACAGCAATAACTAGTTTTCTTTTAGTAAATTGTCAATACTTCTTTGGTAGTTGATAAAGTTCAACAATCCAGTGGTTTCTTGACCTACATCCTTCCTTCACAGCTTAATGCGCTTTAGAGAGCTTATTTAGAAATATTTGAGACTAATTTTAAGATATCAATAACCATAATTTGGAAAGTCAATAAACAATGGCATGAATTTCCAAACTTTGACTTCAGATTTATCTTGGGAGACAATAAAGTCTTGTTCTTTTGTTCTTTAGAGTTTCATTCTTTATCTCAACATTAAGCATATTAAAAATTAGCTAGTAACATATTAATTCATCCTGTCAAATTTATATTAAAGTAACAATGCAGTTTTGACAATTTTGAACTTTAAAATGTAAATAGATCTAAGGAAAAGTTCAACATTAATGAATTTCCCAAGGAAGAAAGGAAACTAACATTGTTGTCATAGCATCACAAATAATTAAGTTCTTCTATTCATGCCATACATTTACTATGGCTCACCAAAAGCACACCTGGAATATCCATTTTTTGAACTAGGAACACTAAATGAAAAGTTGCACAATTAACATGTGGGAGACTATATGACATCAATTATTTAATAAAGAAATTTCAGAGATTGACAGACTTTTTCTAAACCAAGGATTTTGATAAATTCTTCATGCGACTTTTTTTTAGATCAATTCATTAAGATGGTACCATGTTTTCCAAGGATGGAAGTGTGTCTTATTTTATTGTCCTACTGTTTGCCACTCTTCTTGTTTGTGTAATAAACTATCACGTATAACAATATCCTGAAAGAGTAATTTGCTCATTTATTTGATTTGGCAGCTGTTTCTTCTTCATCCATTTCTTTATTGATTAGTAACCAAGTAGGCTTTCATTTTAATTTTTATGTACCATAAAGAGAGGTCATGCTTTTCCAAGGGCATGCAGGCTTGCATTTTATGTACAGTAAAGAAGGGTTATGCATTTCTAAAGGGCATACCTCAGGGCAAAGAAAGCTGCAAAACATATTCTTTCTCCTTGAATGCTAGAGGAGCTACAGAAGAAAACAACACCTACAACCTCAATTGCTACTTGACCATGACAAAAAGGCAAACTAGATAAATAACTTCCAATTTCGTGTCAGTACTTAAATTGAAACTCATATTGTTGTGTGCTTACAGAAATCATTTATGCAATGCATTTATTTTGCATACAACAAAATATAAAGAATCTCCATAGGACTTACTTGGTAACTACTCCATAATATTTAGCCTGCTTGATTTACCCTGTTAGTTTTAGAAGCTTTTCGATTCTTTAATTTTCTATTAATACAAATTTCGCCTCAGTTTGATCCTTGGAATTCTAATAATTGAACAATGAACTGTCAAATTGATTATTCAACTTAAATAACTCGACTTTGATTAATAACAATCCATTTATTCCAAGCTATTCTCAGTGCATAATTCTCAGTTGAACTATAACTCTTTTCAGTCTCCTGTAGTATACTATCTCCCAAGGCCAAAAGCGAGTAGAACCAAATTTCCACAGATAGATCCTTTTCATTTTGCTCAGGATGCTCCACGCTGCAGTGTTTTAAAACTACTTATATTTCCTTGAGGTTGGACTCCGGTGCCACTGTTTGTTGTGCCATGAGATCCTCATTTTGAGGTCCATCATCTTTTTCACACTGTGCAATAACATATTCACTAAAGAATGATCACCATTATCTGACAGTCAATATACTTATCCGATCCTCTGCAGACAAAATGATAGTGTGCATCATACTTTAGGGAGAGAGCATTTTTTCATTCTTCCTCTTTCCAATTTAAAGGGTCCTGTTTCACATTAATTTACTATTGTGGCTGTAATATCTTCAGGTTTAAAGTCACCAGCACCTATTCTTACTGGTGTTTCCTTTGCAGATAAATCTTTATTAAACTCTGGACCTGAAGAATGCAACAAAGAGTAGTTGTGATGTGTTTCAATTGTTTGGAGAAGAAGATAAGTGTCTATAAAAGTGCTACAGCAAAAGACAAAGATGTAAATGAGCTTGACCTTGATGTCAGCCATGAGTCAGGGGTTTTAGATCCAGAATGGTGTGAAGTTGAAAATGTTGAATGGGATGACAGGGAACTATCCTGGATGGCATTGCTTTGAACTTTGAATGTGAAGGGATCAAACAAAGAACTTGAAGATCTTAAAGGTGACTGTGATCATGATGCAGTGTAATCTGGCTGGGGATGAATACAAAGAGAAACCCCAAGCTTTCTTTAAGCAATGTCCATTTAGACTTCCAATATCCCTTCAATTTTGCTTCCCCTCCATGTAATACTTTCTCCTACTTATGGGAGTTAACCAAGCTGGGGGAGAAGAATCTCCATGTCTCACAGATCTTTGACGATTTCTTCAGAGGTGGATGGCTCCCTGTGGCTTATGTGATGCCGCAAAAGAACAACATTAATATCTGGGGCAGCCTTGCAAGCCTCTTCACCCCTTAGGGATACTTGAGCAGTTTGCAACCCACTCTGGAGCAAGCCTTTGGGGATGTTGGACTGTCAGGATGATTCAGAGTTACTTGATGATCAATTTAAGTTCCCCCTGGAAACTTTTTTGTGATGCGTGAACTACTCAAATAAGATGCATTATGGTGTTTATCCTACTCCTTTCATCACTATAGCAAAATTCATGTTGGCCAAAGAGTCAACAATCCAATTTCCTAAAAGATATTCATTTGAGGGATCCACAACCTCCTCGTAGACAATTTGAACCCAACTGATCATCGTTTTCTTTCGCAAATTGAGTACCTTCTGACTTCTGTGCTGTTGTTCATAATACTATCACCTCTGCCAAATTTACGTACAGCTCTGGGCTGCCCTTTTTAACATGAAAGAGTTCATGGTTCTCCACATATTCATTTACCTTCAAGTTTTCTCCTAGCTTTCTCAGCACTTGCAGGGTAATCATAAACTACAAAAGCATACTTGTCTTCAGATGTATGGTACATATATCAAAACTCTGTAATACCTTTCAAGGTCACTTTTATGACTGCGAGATGATAGATTCCTGTGATGCAAAGACACCCAGAAGATCAAATCACCTACATAAGTATACGCATGGATTCAATTGAATGTACATATGAATAGTTGTGAACACATGCACAAGTGCATCAAAGAATAAGCAAAGAATAGGATGAATTTAAGGTGTCCAGCTCTGTATTTTAATCAAATTAATTCAATAAGCCAATGCACTTAACTGACAAAGGAACAGATAGTTCCTTCCTGCGATTATGTTTCAAAGTTCATCTTGAAAAAATTATTATAATTTGCAGTCGACATAGTGAGTCAGCATTAACCATTCAACATCGAATTGTAGTCCATTCAACAATCATTTAAAACATGCCTGATCTAATTCAATGTAGACTGAAAAGAAATGTATAATATCCAGAACTGTAGCCTGAATTTGCTAAGGATTGCCATTCCAATATAAAAGCCTAAATTGAATAACAATAATCACAGACCATTCTTCCAGATGGATTTCATTATCAATGATCATTAAGGTAAATGCACGATTAATACATTTATGTACTTAAAACAGATACTTGACAGGAAAAACAATCCACTGCAACGGATAATGCACACAATTAAATGTTCCCGATTCATCGACAATAGTCCTGAATAAACCAAAGAAGGAAAGAACGTAAAAGAAATATAGCATTTTAATTAAAGATTTCCCTAAACGAACTAAAAAATATAAATATAGATCACATATATACTATTGATCTAAACAAAAATATCGTAGTTTACCAAACGAGAATACTAATTACCGAGGAAAGATTGTGACGAACTGACGATTAACACTTCCTTTTGCTGTGAATGAATCTACTTAGTCCAATACTCGAACTACGAAAGAACGGAGAATTTAATTGAGTTTACGTATGTGATTTGACTGAATAAAGAAGGTACCAATGTTTAATTTTAGGTAATATCACTATTCATCCCCAACCTTTGAGAAAAGGTAGCAAACCTCCTCATCCATTTTTTATTTGGATTATATCCCCGACCTTCAGAGAAATGCCGTCCCCATATTTGTCCGTCACATCCCCGTGTTGGATTAATTTGGTGGACTAACATAAGGGAACATCACATAAATCCTCCATTTAAAAATCACATTTTAAAATTAACAAACTTCTAAAAATCTTTCAAAAATAAGATGACAATTAAATATTTAATTATAATATAGTATAATTAATCTACTTATCTTACCCCACCTCCAATCCATCCACTCATCACATCAAACTCTTCTCTTTCTCTCTCCATCCCACCTCACCTCTGACGATGACTCGGTAGCTTCTCCGAAAACTTCCGACGACGGCTTCGACAACAATTTCGATAACTTATCCCGTTCCGGGTAATATTCTAGCGGCTTCCAATGACCACTCACCTTTCCACCGACTACCTTTTTTTCTCTGATTTTTTGGCAATGACCTGTGACCAGTTGCATTAAATCTGTGGCCTGTGTACATTGTGATCTGTGATCTGTTTTATTAAATCTGTGACCTAATCAGATGGGATGAATATGCATATGATCAATTTTAAAATTAAGAAATAAAGTTTGAAATTTCAAAAATCAAATAATATTAAAATTCTAGTTATGAAATAATTAATCAAAAAAATATTTTTGTAATTAAATATATTAAATTTACAATTTTTTTGGTCTTTTTCTAGGCAATAACTTGTGACTTGTGTACATTGTGACATAAAATATGATTTTCAACATATAATTTGTTACTCGTGACTCGTAATATAAAATGTGACCTATTAATTTGATCCGTGACTTCTACAAAACGATATGTGGCCTGTTAATATTGATCTATGATCCGTTTATACTGATTTGTGACTTATATGAAATGACCGTGACTTATGAACTCAAACCTGTCAATTAAAAAATGATAATAATAAAAGTAAAAACTGAGAACGTCACAATGTCAAGTTCTTGGCCTTCAAAATTTGTGACCAGATTAGTGTTATATGTAACTAATTGTGACCAAATTTGTCTTTAGTGTGACTATTCGTGATTATTTAATTTGTGATTATATGTAACCATGTGATTAACTTGTATTATCTATGACTAATTGTGACCAAATTTATTTTCAATGTGACTAATCGTGACCAAATTTATCTGCAGTGTGACTATCTATGACCATGTTAATCTTAGCTATAACAGTATATGATCAAGTCACAATTGGTCATAATTAACACAAAATTGGTCACGATCGATCACAATAAACGCATACTTGGTCACAAAGAGTTACCACAAATAACCTGTACACACTGCAGACCAGCACCACAATCCACCACCATCAACACCAATGTACCATCACTACCACCTTCAACTTAAATCCACAACCATAAATACTACATTTATCTCAAATCCATGACAACAATCACAATCGCCACTACCAACACATTCAATAAGCTGACCATGGCACAACTTGCCTGTTTATGGTCACCACAACAAATAATGAACCTCCTCACCCTACTATCACAACCTCTACCTGTTCCACCACAATCACAGCCACCATCGCCATAAACAATAAATATACATTTTCAAACATAAATCCAAAGAGATGATAAAGAGTGAAGAGATGGTAAGAATAAAAAGTGAAAGATGAAATTTGGGATGCCACTTGAGAAAAAAGCCTCTGGATATATCATCACTGACCAAGTTTGAATCAATATCAAATCAAAAATAAAGTTTGCTTATATTTCCTTCAAAATCATGGAGTAAAAAAAGGACGCTAGTTAAAATACTACAGACAATATATATAGATCCATACAAAACTATTGTAAGTAAAAAGAAAAAAAACGACAAAAGCAGCACAGATCTAAAGCGGGGCAAAGGAGTGAGTTCTTAGGCAACCACTACGAATGTTTAGAGAAAGAAGCTTTCAATTTGCCGTCACCGACGCCAATTCCATAAAACCTTGCAAGAACTCTCCACCCCTACCTGTGATTTTGGATATTTCTAGGGTGGATGCGTTAGTGGGTCGTGGGGAGAGAGAGAGAAGGTTGAAATTGATTTTGAGGATGAATGTGGGGGATTGGGTGTGGGGTGGAGTGATATAGGTAGATTAGGTGTAATTAAATTTTCATTAATTTTAATGAATAAAACTTAACTAACACCTGATTTGTGAAAATGAAATTTAATCCCCTTTGTTTTGAAAATTAATCTTTAAATGTAGGTTTGTAGGTAATTCTCCCCTAACATAATATAATGACAATTGACTTTTTGGGTCATTTACGATATGGACAACATTACACTACTTGTCATACTTTGGGCCCTTGGGTCCACTATTCTTTCTTGTCCAAGCCTATCCATTGGGCTTGTGGGCCACTAAAAGGGTTTTCAGATTTATATATACACATATATGCTCTCTTTGGTGTGTGTATAAAGTGAATGAGATTGAAGAATTGGATTCAAAAGAACCCTAGTCTCCCTGTCTCGTTTTCTATCTGATTTGTAGGTTCTTCATTGATCTATCATGGCTTCTAATCAAGTTTTACTAACCATTGGAGGTATGTTTTCATTTATTATTGTTCATCACATGTTATGACTATGAGAAGAAATTATCAAATCTATTGAAGTTTAGCAATTGGTATCAGAGCCTGCCTTATCAATTTTATAGCTATTTTTTTCATTGCAAAATTCCTCCTGTTAGCAATTTCTTTAGGCTTCACTGATAATTTTTTTTACTGGAGATTATTGATTAATTATGATAAAATGATGATTTCAACGGAACAGTGGGTTTCAATAGTAATGCACAGTTTGGATTCTTTTATCTGTCAATAACATAGTCAACTGTTTTTCAAAGACGAGAGTGGTGGACTATGGAAGGTAGCTTTTTTGGAAGCCATGTGCTGTAGTCATGAAAGTGATAATGTTGTGTTTTTTTTAATTGATTGGTTTTAAATACCTATAATGTTAGCCGATTGGTGTTGGGCCATTAGTAGAATACAGAGGATTTAAAATCTCGAGTGCTCCAGTTCTGTTATAAAATATATATATATATATATATATATATATATATATATATATAGAATTTTGTGATATTGCTCCATACTTGTTAATTGGGCAAAAAAGAAATGGATAATCTCTTTTCAGATGAATAAATATTTTGTCAATGTGAGTTATATCACCTTATTGTAATACCGATGGTGTAGAGCGACTATGTACTCACCTCTCGTAGGACTAGTCATGATAAAATTATCATGATTGTGTATTGTGTTTATGCTCCTGCTTAACGACATTTTACTAAGATCCATGCAAATAGTGAATTTGCCCTCTCGGTAAATCATTATTTGGTAGGATGCTTAGATTGGTGAAGAGAATGCATGAAATATTATGAACCGGCACAATTTTTACTATCCTATCGGTAGTGGATTGATGCATTTGGTTGTGATACTAAATGTATTGCTCTTACCTGTGAATGAGTCAATGGACTCTAACATTCGATGATCACTTTTGTAGATCATTTAAGAAAGTTGAAGAAAGAGTAAATATCATGATCATGTTTTTCACATGCATATTGATATCGCTCTTGTGTTTTTCTCCAGCTTTGGGCAATCCTCAATTTTCTGTCATTCTGAAGTTAAATGAGACTAATCATAAACAATGAGTTGAATCTCTCATGATGAATCTTACCATCATGAAGTTGGATTAGGCCTTGAGAGATGACTCTCCTCCTAAGCCTACTACTGAAACTTCTGTCGATGAAAAAAAGCTTTATGATGACTGGGAGTGTTCAAACTGGTATTCTTTAATGATCATGAGGTATCACATGGAGGACTCTATATGTGATAGCATTGCAAATATTGAGACTGCTAAGGCATTTCTAGAAACTATCAACAAGAAGTACAAAAAGTTATCCAAGAATGAGAAGAATGAGCTTCTGAGCACTCTACATTCCACTATTTATGACGGTGTCAGTGGAATTAGAGAGCACATTGACAAGATTGTGGCTTGTTATCATAAGATCAAGGCAATTGGTATGGAACTTGATGAGGACTACATTGTGTGGTTCATTATGGGGACTCTTCTCTCACAGTTTGACTCCATTGAGTCTAGTTACAATGCTCAAAAAGAACAATGGACCATAGAGGAGATGACTATCATTCTTGCCAAAGAAGAGGATGATATAAAAAAAGGGAAGGGCAAGAAGTGTGGCTATGGTAACGAACTAGAACAACAATGGTCAGAAAAGAAAGCCTCTACAAAAGATACCAATGACAACAAGCCCTTCAAGAAACAGAACACGGACAACAAAAGGAATGGACAAGGAGCGTCCTTAGCTTCCAATGTTCCCAAAAACGAGGGCTTTAAAGAAAAATGCAATTACTGCCAGAAGTTTGGGCACAAGAAGGCATATTACCTAAAGCTCAAGGCCAGAATGGAGAAGAAATATAATCTTTTGGTAAATGTTTGCTTGGAGTCAAATATTATTGATGTGCCTTCTAATACTTGGTGGTTAGACACTGGTGCTACAATTCATGTTACCAATTCCTTACAGCAGATGACAAGCAGAAGGGAACCAACTAGTAAGGAGCAGCACGTGTATGGGATACGGTACAAGAACTGAAGTTGAATTTTTGGGGATGGTCAAATTACAGCTTACCACTGGATTTTTTTTGGAGTTGTATGAAGTTGCATGCATACCTTCGATTAGGAGAAATTTAATATCTGTGTCTATTTTGAATAGAATTGGTTATAGTTTTCTTTTTGAAATTGGAAAAGTTATATTGTACCGTGACTCTGTTTTGATTGGAAATGTAATTTTATATGGTAATCTTTATAAACTTGATTTGGTGGATGTGTCTCTTATTACTTCTTCTTCTCTTAATACTGTTGTTACCATAAAAAAAGTCAAGATTGGATGAAAAATCTTCCATTCTATGGCACAAGCGATTAGGTCATATTTCTAAGCAATGAATGGAAAGATTGATAAAGGATGGGATTCTACAGGATCTTGACTTCTCAGACCTTAACATTTGTGTTGACTGCATAAAAGGAAAGTTGACTACCAAGGTTAGAACAACAAAGTTGACAAGTGCACAGAATTACTTGGATTAATCCATATTGATATTTGTGAGCCTTTTACTCCTCAAGCTATGGGTGGTTACAACTACTTCATCACTTTTATTAACAATTTTTTTCGTTATGGTTTTGTTGAGCTCATTCGTGAGAAGTATGATTCTTTGGAAGCCTTTAATGCCTTCAAAGTAAAGACATAGCTTCAACAAGGGAAAAGATCAAAGTGGGTTGTTCTGATAGAGGTGGTAAGTATTATAGGAAATATGATGAAATGGGACGGAACCTTGGACCTTTTGCAAGGTACCTACAGGAATGCGGCATTGATGCTCAATATACAATGCTTGGTACACCTCAGCAAATGGAGTTACGGAAAGAAGAAAATGCACACTTCTTGACATGGTACGATGTATGTTGGCAAACTCTTCTTTGCTAAAGTTCCTATGGGGTGATGCTTTGAGAACTGTAGCTTATATTTTGAATCAGGTGCCTAATAAGTCTGTTCTCAAGACTTCTTATGAGTTGTGATCACAGAAGAAACCCACTTTGCGTCATTTTCATGTTTGAGGTTGTAAAGCAGAAGTAAGACCCTACAATCCGCAATCTAAGAAACTTGACCTTAAGACCGTCAACGGCTACTTTATTGATTATTGTGTGGGGTCAAGGGCTCTAGGTTCTACTGTCCATTACATACTACTAGAGTTATTGAATCAGACCGGGCAATCTATTTCGAGGATGATACTAGTACAAGACAAAGGCTTAGAGAAATTGTATTCAGACAATACCCAGTTATTGTTCATGTGCCTATCGCTTCCGCTCCAACAATTGACAAGAAGTTCCAGGTATAGCCATAGAAAATGCACATTTAAGGAGATCAGAAAGGGTTCACAAACCTGCAATCTCTAATCACTACATTGTCTACTTGCAAGAGCATGAGTATGACATTGGTGACACCTCAGATCCAACTACCTACAAAGAAGCCATCTTTAGTCCTCAATCCAATCTTTGGATGAATGCTATGAACAATGAGATGAACTCTATATCACAAAATGAAGTATGGAGCTTGGTAGAATTACCAAAAGGTTGTAGGGTATTCAAGACCAAGCGTGATGCCAAAGGTTGAGTGGAGAGATATAAAGCAAGGCTAGTAGCTAAGGGCTATAGCCAACGAGAAGGTATTGATTACAAGGAAACCTTCTCTCCTATTCCGACTAAAAATTATTTACGAATCATTATGGCAATTGTGGAACATTTCAATTTGGAGCTTCATCAAATGGATGTAAGAACGACTTTCTTGAATGGAGATTTAAGTGAAGATGTCTACATGATTCAACCTATTGGTTTTGAGGTAGTTGAAAAAGAAAACATGGCTTGTAAGCTCCAAAAGTTAATTTACGGGTTGAAACAAGTTTCAAGGCAGTGATATCTCAAGTTCGATGAAATTATCGCCGCTAACGATTTCAAGGAAGACATTGTTGATCAATGTTTAAACATGAAGGTCAGTGGGAGCAAGTACATATTTCTAGTTTCGTATATTGACGATATCTTGCTCGCTGCTAATGACACTGACTTATTGTTTGAGACAAAAACAACTATTGTTTGGCCATTTTGACATGAAAGATCTTGGTGTAGCATCATATGTCTTGGGCATACAAATTCTTCGTGATAGGGCCAATGATATTCTCAGATTGTTTCAAAGTACTTACATTGATCGTATCTTGAAAAGATTCAATATGCAGTCTTGTTCTTTTGTGAAGACTCTAATTGTAAAGGGTGATAAGTTCTCAAGGGCACAATGTCCTCAAAATGATGTTGAGAGAGATCAGATGAAAACAGTCCTTTATGTTTCCGTTGTTGGCAACCTAATGTATGCTCAAGTATGCACACGTCCTGATATTGTCTTTGTAGTTAGCGTGCTTGGTAGATACTTGAACGATCCTGGTCAAAACCACTGGAAAACGGTTAAGAAAGTTTTGAGGTACCTTCAAGGTACTAAGGATCTCATGTTGACATATCAACATACTGACACTCTTGAAGTGGTTGGTTTTAATTATTTTGATTATGCAGGTTGCATGAATGATAAGAAATCCACTGTTGGGTACATCTTTATGATGGAAGGAGGAGCTGTTTCGTGGAATAGTGTTAAACACACACTTACAGCTTCTTCGACCATGGAGGCAGAGTATGTGGCGTATTATGA
>NC_036247.1:28757050-28770729 GCF_002742605.1 Olea europaea var. sylvestris | reverse complement strand
TTTTTTTATTTTTTTATTTTTAATGGGAAAGACATCGATTTCATTTTTAAGTGGATAATTATAATCAAAGTACGATTGTGCCTTTTATGTTTCCTGTACTCAAGATATGTGCTTTTCCCCCTCCCTTACATAAGTTAAAATGGAGTATTGCTCTTAAAAATCCTTTTTTGGAGAACGACAAAAGAGTGGGATCATGATGAAGTGCATTTAGTATGTATCATCTGTTACACAAATACTTTTTTTTTTCTAGTTAACTGGCTCCATTTTTCATTATTAGCATGTTTGGTACAGCCTAAAATTCAATTAAAATCAATTTTTTTATCGTTATTTTACTATTCCAGTCGTCATTTTTGAATTCTTCTCTCACAGATAGGACCTACTTTTTCTCTTACGGTCAAAAAATCAATTAACAAAATCTCTACCACACTATATCTAATATGATTTTATTGTGTCATGTTTATCAAGCGTGGGGTTAATATAAAACTTCTATCAGACTGTGACTATGGGATGTAATTTGATGCAATAGTTAAAACTTTATTCTTTTAATGCGGGGTATTGCATCATCTGATGGTAAACCAATAGGCTTATCATTTAATATTTCAGCTTCTTTATGTAACTCCTCATTGATGAAAACAGCTCAAGTGTCTCTTTTTTCCCCTCAGTGTGTACACGAAGGTCGCATTTATCAGTTGAAGTTATTCTGTGACAAAGATTATCCGGAGAAGCCGCCAAGTGTTCGCTTCCACTCTCGGATCAACATGACTTGCGTCAACCATGAAACTGGACTGGTACGAAGACATTTATTTAATAGTAAAGTTGATACAATTTTTGTTTTTATTAACCTGGAACTTTGATGTTGGATTGGTAAAAATAGACTGAATACTTTACGGATGCATCGTATAGAATTGCATGACAATCATTTAACTTTTACTTTGTATAGGTGGAACCAAAGAAGTTTGTACTTCTAACAAATTGGCAGCGAGAGTATACGATGGAAGATATACTGACGCAACTGAAGAAAGAGATGGCCGCCCCACAAAACCGTAAGCTAGTTCAGCCTCCCGAAGGAACCTATTTCTAGTGTTCTATTGGGAAAGGCACGTCCCGAAAATGTTTTCTTCTCGACTCTGATGGCCTCTTGAAAACGTTTGTACTGTTGGTTTATGCTTGATTGAAGGGATTTCTTCTGCGTGTAAATTGTTGAATCCTTTTATTAGTAATCGAGTTTCTTGGATTCAAGAAGTGGCCTGATTTTGTGCATGTGTTTATAGTATCCTTGCTTTTGTTAAGTCATCTAATTATATCTTTGAAGCATAGAAGGTGATAAACTATATTGTTAACATGAGTTTAATATGTATTAATCTTATTTCAGTCTTGTGTAATCTTAACTTTTGTATGATGCATTATAGAAATACTATTCTATATTCTAAACTGACTGTTCTTAGGTCATGTTTGGCACGCTAGATTAGGCTGTATAAATAACTTAGGCCCCGTTTGGTAGTCATTTTTTTCAAAATATATTTTTCTCTCTCTTCTTTTCCACCACACATTCTTTATTTGAATATTTGGTTACATTTGTGGGACACACAATAGAATTTCTGTTAGTTTTTGAAAATGGAAAAGATTTGTTAAGATATTCTTTGATTAAATTTGCTTTGTTAAAACTTATTATCATGATTAATTCAAGTATTTTAGTAAATTATAGTTTTTATTATGGGTGGGCAAAAATTGAACCAACCCACGAAAATCATTGTCAATTATGTTTCGTGTCTAGGCTTGATGCTAATCGCCAGCCTTTTATTCCTTTTGGAATTGATAAATGTGTTTTGTGTACTTATCCAAGTCATATCACTAAACTTTTATGTCGTCAAATTATTAATTTTTAGTTCAACTTGAGTTAATTTTCTTTTGTTTTTAGTGATGGACTCATTTAAAGCAATTGGAAATGGAGAATGACAAAATTGAATGAAATTTATAATTTTGGGATCAAATCTCACAAGTTAGAATTTGAAGAGGATGATGATTGCACAAGTAATTGTACTCAATGATTGAATTGCACTATTTTAAATGGAGTGGGGCCTTGAAGGGAATTTGATACTTAGTGGGGCTTTGTAATTGGACTTGCAATACGAGTGAAATTGAAAATGAATTGGATTATTATTTTTTTGGGAATCCTAATTGGATGAGAAGGTTGGAATTGATTGGAAATTTGAAGATAGTTAGACTCCTACTTTCTACTACAACAATGGACAGCACAAAGACTTGCTTTGAAAAAAAAATTCAATATTCACTTGGACCTCTAATTGGACTACAACTGAACGGCTCGAATTGGACTTCAATTAAAACGGGTGGCAATTGAATTTTACATAGATATACATGGCAAAAGAAGGAAAACAAGAGGGGAAATTGCAAGACTTCAGGCATTTAAAGATCAAAATGCAAAAATCATGTAGGAAAGTTCTTTATTCAGAATCCAGGTATTAATTTAATTATTAATATTTATATAAAATAATTCAACTCTATTTCAATTCATCCCAATTTAATTCTAAACCCTAGATTAAGATTCGTCTCTTCTCTCTCACTACTCGTTATCACCAGCATCGCTGTAAGAAGACCGGCGCCATTGCAAGAGAGTGGCACCATCTGCAAGGAGCGCGATGACGATCTGAGCGGCACCATCTGCAAGAGGTTCCGAGAAACATCGCTGTTGTGAAGATCTCCACCCAATGTGCGCCATGCAGAGATATTGATGGTGGTGGTGGACAATGTAAATTGTGTTGGTCTTGGTGGCGGCGACCAGTTTTGTAGGTGAGGTGTTGGTGGCGGTGGACAATGGTGGTGGTGTTGATGGTATTGGTGACAATTTTTCAGACCGAAGTGCGACAATAGTTTTGTAGGTGAGGTTTTGATGTCTGCGCTACCGCTTTTTCTATGTAAAGCAGATGTGTTGCGCTGCTACTTGTGGTGGTATGTGCTGTTGTGTTGTTGGAATTGTGTGCAGTACCTCTGGCAGTGTTGGTGCTATGGTGGTAATGGAGCGGTGGTGGTGCGGTATCGAGGTAGTGCCTATTGGTGATGTTGGTGGTGTTTTTTTTAGTTGTTGGAGCGGTGGTGGTGGTCGTGTTTTGGTTGTGTTGGGGAACTGGGTGGTTATTGTTGGTAGTAGAACTAGCGGTGATGGTAGTAACGACGGTGAGATGGTGGTCGACAGCGGTGACGGGGTGAGGATGGTGGAAAGTGACGGTGGTGGCAGTAGAGGTGATGGTATGTAATGTGACCAACTATTTGCCCTGTGACCGATCATTTGATTACCCGTGACTTTAAAATTTGATAATTGTGACAAACAAATTCGAAAATATAGATAAATTGTAACGTAAAATTTTTTCATATGTGACCAACTAAATAAATTGTGATCTATAAAATTTTTTATTTGTGATCTCAAAATAATCTGTGACCAATTAATTTGATAATACGTGACCAATAAATAAGTTTGTGACTTATAATTATGAACTTGTGACCATTAATGGTGTAAATGTGACCTTATTATTTTCAATTAATAAACTATATTTAATTAAAAAATGAAACTCTGATTTTTGCATTTTCAAAATTTTAGACATGAGAATTGAATTGTCAATACTTAATACATTAATTGTGAATTTTTCCCCAAGAAGAGACCCTTTCGGTGCAAAACATTGGGCTGCGTTAGAATCCTATTAACACAAAAACAAAAGGGCTGCCTCCTACATATATACACACAGAGAGAAAGTTGGGGATTGATTTTAGATACACATTGAAAACGATGGCATTAGGAAAAAAAGAATAAAGCGAATGCGAAATTTGATAAAGGAATAGACAAAACCTTAAAAAACGGTGGTTGCTATGGGAAAAACTGAAGAATAAAGCCACCTATCTCGGGTTGGGGACGGGGGGAAAACATGTGGCACCCTTGTCCCAGACCCTGTCCTCAACTCGGGACAAGGAGCAGGGTTGAAAATTAAAAGGGCACGAAATTGGAAAATTAATTATGTTCCGCCAATTTTTGAAGATATCTTTCATCTTTTATTTGTTTAGGGCTTGTTTGAGCCACATTATTTTCAAAAATATACATTTTTCAATAGTGATTAGATATCATTTTAATCACACATTTTTCAATAAAATAATATCAAACACAAATCTAAAACTTTTCTTTATTTTTTAACCACACATTTCTCTTTGATTTGATATGAATAATGCATTTTTTTCCAAGAATGTGGCTCAAACACGTGCTTAATTTCAACATTATACTAGGCTAATTCTTTTCATGTATTGGATGAAGATGAAATTATTTTTTATTTATTTTTAATTCAAGACAAGTAGCTTATTTAAATTCATACAATTCTTGATTAATCTTCCATGCTAAATTTTATTATTTGATTATTTGATCATCAATTGAATATATGGTTGCTTGTTATAGTGATGAAAGGCTTACAATAGGCTTAGAACATTGCTTGATTAATGCATGTGCAATAAATTTTAGTAATAACATTTATCACGTGTATATTTTTGAGATAATTGTGAAATTAAATGCTTTCTATTCATTTGAATTCGGATTAGAAATATATTAGAGTCGTGATTATAATAGAATTAATTTGTCTTGAAAAAAATTAATTACAATAGAATTGTCGATTGTCAAGAATACAAGAACGAAACTAGTTACATAGCTCTTGTTTAATTCTCATTTTTCTAAAAATTCATTTCTTCAAAACTCATTTTCAACCACACATTTTTCAATAAAATAATATTACACACAAATTCAAAACTTTTCTTTAAATTTTAACCATACATTCTCTATCAATCTGCTATTCATAATGCATTATGTCTCCCAAAATAAAGATCAAACAAGATAATAATTGAGAATTAAAATAGATAATAATAGGTGGATTCGTAATCCAACACCCATCCCATATATATACAAAACACAAATTTTAGTAAATTACTTTAGAATAATTAAAAACCACAAATTTATTCTGTTTGTTTATTTTGAATCTAATTAAAGACTAGTACACTCCATTGAATTTTATTTCTTGTAGGACGATACACGTTATTCATCACGTATTACTTGTCAATGATCATGTCCACTTGCGGATTTTACACGAACATATACTCTTAACCTTAAATTCTTAACTTTAAATTTTAAGTTGATTATTCATTTATATTTTACAAATGTGATAATTTGGGCCTTGATTTCAGGGCTTATATTTTTCCTTTAAATAAGATGATAATTTGTATAATATATGCATTTTCCTTCATGTTTAATTACAAGTTTTTGTTCATGGCCAAAGCATTGTGGTTGTGGAATCAAGATGAAATGAGAAAGAGCAAATAGGTAGTGGCTACACTTAAGTTGAATGAGCGGAGATATAAAATGTTAGCGAGAGGAGTATATGTTGAACGACTTCAGCCACTTTGGGTGTGAAGATTAGAGGCATATATAACACAGTTCATTAATTTGTTTAGCTTATTGCTTTGTTTACTTGTCAATTTGTTTTTCTTTACAGTGAATTTGTTTGTAGAGAAATTGAATCGAGAATTGGGAATAGAAAGTGAAGAAATATTTGTTTGTTTGGTGGAAGTTTCATTGTAGCTCTCTTGATACTAATCTTTCACATTCTTGTTAAGCTTTGATTTGAAAACAAATGCATTTTTAATTACAGGTACAAGTTGCCTCTATATTCTTTCTTTAGCACTTTTATTTATGTATTTTATGTGGTTGATATGCTTTTCTGTCGAGCATATTTTTATGATTTGTAATGTCTAAATCGACCAACCCAATCCAATCCAACCAGACCGAAAACTTGATTGGATTGGGTTGAAACACATAAATGGGTCGGATTCGTTTGACTTTAGCTCAAATCAACCATGTTAGGTTGGGTAAAAAATTGACTCAACCCATTCCAATCAAACTCACACCCACCTCTAGTTTTTATCTTATTGTGCACTTGAAAGATGGGTTATTGTTGAGCAATACGATCTTATCCTTATTCATAGGGGAAAAATATTTTTCAATTTGGAAAAGGCTTCAATTACCATTGATTTGTTGGTTTGATTATTCGGATTAGATTAGAAAGCCCCTAAATTATAATATGCTTAAAACATCAAGGATGAGCAGACTATTGCTCAAAATAATAAAGGCGACCATAGAAGCCCCTAAATTATAATATGCTTAAACTACGTGACAAAATTGTCACTTGCAATGTGTGTTAAAAAAATGTGTTGATCAGTTCTAGCAGTAGAATGTAGGTTAGTCCAAGCGTAGAGGTTCTTTCATGCTTCACTTAGTGGTTCATTACATTTCTTCATTTGTCATCCATAGTCAAGAATACAATAATATTTGACAGATAATAGTCTATTTTTATCATGTGCAAATACATATACATAGGTACTGCTCTATTGAGTTAGATTTGCAATCAAATTGTTATTTTTTTTTTTAATTATGAGTATGAAGTTAGACTCTAAAAAAATCAATGCACCTCACAACATGTGGACATAGCTTTAAGAGCTAAAACTTGGTTTCTCAGGGTTTAAACTTGATTACTATTATATTGAATATCGTATGATATTTGGTAGCCTGATATGATGCTTTTATACATTTAATCATTGAGATTGACATCTTAGATCGTTACAATTTGACTAGTATTCACGTTATCCAAATGCATTATGCATTACAATTTATGAGGTATCTTTATGTGACATGTTATTATTGACCAACGTATGTCCATATATAGTATGTGTGTGAAATTGATGCATGAATAATGTATACAATAGTGAACAATTCGTACTTTGGTGGGCAAATGATATTTCTATGTGGCATGAAGAAAAATGAAGATGGGCATACAACTTTCAAAGAGATTTTTCATCATCATTATATTATTTGAACGCAGAGTAGACATGAAATAGATACGCGTTCTGTAAAATAGAGCTAGTTCATGTTTGGGTAGCATGTGTGATGGTATTTTATGTGTATGTCACATTTTATTGCCATGTACCAAAGTTATTTTAGTGCCACAATCACACACTAACACTAAGAGCATATTTGAAATTTTTTGAGAATAAAATTTTGTGAAAGTAATTTTGTTGGAGAATGTATGATTAAAAAGTAGGAAAAATTATGAATCCATGGATAAAAATTATTTTATTAAGAAAATATATGGTTAAAAATAAATTTGAAAAAAATAAGTTGTAAAAAAATCTTACTAAATAGGGGCTAAAGTACAAAAGCTCTCACATTTATGTTAGTCAGATCATTTTATTTTGTAACTATAAATACGTGTGGGTTGATGAATCCGATTTTCAAAATAGTACAAATTTATGTTAGTGGGGTTTTTTTTTTTTTTTTTTTGGAAGATATGTCATCCGTGCATACTTCAGTATCAATTCGCCTTTTTAGATTACATTTATAACTATAATCTATTTAATTCAATGCATATCGGCACAAATTTGTTTATTTGTGTGTAATAATACTTCTTGATTGCGCGTTTCACTCTAGTAAAGTAAAATATATATTTCTTGATTTTTACATATCTTTTTAAAATATTGTGTTATAATTTAGATTGTGTGACATTCCTCAATCTTTTCACTCTTTCGTCACACTTAATGCTTTTAAGGATACTTTATTAAAATGCAAACTACATCATAATTTCTTCTTTGCATCCATTCAAGATAGTTAAAATATTAAAGAAACAAATCTAAAATCGAAGACAAATTAGGACTTTTTAAAATCTACTCAAGATTAATTTCAAAAAGTCAATCTAAGCCCCGTCTGGTATCCATTAAATTTTATCAAATTAAATTAAATTTTTTTCTCTCCTATTTTCTACCGCACAATTTTCAATAAAATAATATTACATATAAATCGAAATTTTTTTATTCTTTTACAACCATCAATTTTTCAAGAAAATAAAAAAATTACTATTTTCCCATTTTAATCAAAATTAAGGCCAAAAACGGGGGCAAATTTGTATAAGGTTAAACTTAATATAATAATAATAATAATAATAATAATAATAATATTACTGGGGCATTACATGAAATTTGAGTAAAGAACCAATGGCAAAATTGTCATCTAAAAAGCATGGGCTTCCCAGCCCGACGGCTCACTTCGTCACTTTCGTGCGCAAATCACACAGTAACCCCACCTATAAAAGCCCTAGCCTTCCCCCCAATTCCAGTCACTATCAATTCCTCGATCTGGATCCCTTCAATGGCAACTGCCATTGCCACCCCGTTCGTGGATGACTCTCCACCCTATCCCTTGTCCCCGTCCTCACCCACTCCCCCTCTTAGGCAGTGGTTACCGGAGGCGGTGGCGGGTTTTGAATACGCCAGAAAACCTATTGCGATTCGTTCAGTTTGGTCCAGCAATCTGGAATTTGAGTTCGCGCTCATTCGCCGTCTCATTGATCGTTTCCCTTATGTTTCTATGGATACCGAGTTCCCTGGCGTCATCTTCCGCCACCAGCATCCGTACTCTGATCCCATGGACCATTACAAGACACTTAAGTCGAATGTTGATGCGCTCAAGCTCATCCAGGTGGGTATCACTTTATCAGACTCGTCGGGGAACCTCCCTGACCTTGGAGAGGCTAACCACTGCTACATCTGGGAGTTTAATTTTCGTGATTTTGACTTGGCACGTGATGATCACGCTCCCAATTCCATTGACCTTCTCCGTCACCAGGGCATAAACTTTGAGGCCACCCACAAATTAGGCGCATGCGCCACTCGCTTTGCAGAGCTTATGATGTCCTCTGGCCTCGTGTGCAACGAGAATGTCACTTACATAACCTTTCACAGTGGGTATGACTTTGGATATCTCATCAAGGCTCTCACTGGGCAGGCCCTTCCGGGGACACTTGCTGAGTTTCTTAGTATGCTTAGGGTCTATTTTGGTTCCAGGGTCTATGATGTGAAGCATTTAATCAAATTTTGTCGGGGGCTTCACGGGGGATTGGACAGGGTGGCACAGTCACTTGGTGTGGTTCGTGCTGTTGGGAAGTGTCACCAGGCTGGGTCTGATAGCCTACTGACGTGGCATGTGTTTGAAAAGGTCTGGGAAGCCTACTTCAGCAATGGGGGGAAGGATGGGCTTCCAAGGGTTAGAGATCCTTGATCCTTAAACAGCTTCTCTTATATAGATGTGATGAAGCTGTTAATAAATTTTTTTAGTTTTTATTGCCTTCATGTCCCAATACATCTGTAAAATCCTTTCGCTTAATAACAAAAGCTTTAGTTCAGTATTATTGTGTTCTTCTCTTAATTATTTATACATTTTGTAGACATGGTTTGATTTGATATACATGTTAGCTCTCGGGTCATGAATCATGAATGAATAGCTGGTGACGTTGGTTTATATCATAACACTCATAAAGTGCATAGGAAATTGAATCCTGTGATCGAATTTGACATAATTTGAAGTCACCATGTGAAAGAATGAATAGTCTGGAGATGGCTTTTTATCCAATATATTGGAGATGGTAACGTTTACCTTGTATCGAATGGCAATGTGCATTGTTTCGGTAATTATGACTTGAGTGCTTATTAGAACGTGAACCTGAGTGCTCATTCTAATGTAAAGTAGTTTGAAATTGTTTTGTGAAAGAGTGAATAGGATGAGTTATGGGTTTTCTCTACATTGGTTTCAAACCCGTTAAGGTGGTTTTCCAAAGACTAAAAGCAGATTTGATTCTGTAACGCCTGGAAAGATTGGTGGTTGTGTGATATTAAATACACATTAATGCTGTCGGTTGGATTATTGGAATTTGAGATCTCTCATCTTTTTTCACTAAAAGGTTGTCTGAAATACATTGAAGGGTGTGAAAAAAGTGCATTGAGTTGGTAGCTTTCAAGGGGGTGGGCCTGGTTAAGGTGGTTTTCCGAATTTTGCAAATGGTATTTTTTTCTTGTAACACCTGGAAAGATCAGTGGTTGTGTAATATTAAATACACAATAATGCTGGTAGTTGGATTATTGGAATTTGAGATTATTGCGGATGAAAATTGGGTTAATGTGTTCTAGTCATTCTGTGTCCTGTTTCTCGCATCTTTTTCATAAGAGATTGTTTGAAACATGATGAAGGTTGTGAATAAAGTACTTTGAATCGGTACCTTTCAAGGGGACGGGTCATAATATCTGAGCTTGGTAACATAATTGATTCTTTGTTACATTTTACCTAGAAAAATTAAGTCTTATTATGTATTGAAGATTATATTTGTTTATTTTGTGTTCAAACTTAGGATGTTAACAATTCGTTGAACTTTCACACACACACACACACATTCAAAATTTCAACTTTTATTTTGGCATTATCATTTCCTTTTATTTCCAAATGTTTGCATGACTAATTTTCCCATTAATACATGTTATGGACCAAGACTTCTAAGGTTCTTTCCGCCATTTTCAACATGTGAAGGATAATAAAGGAAAACTGAGATGCATCAGTCAAAACATTGCTAACCTCTGCTAAAATCAAGGCAATAGTCCTGGGCAGATTATATTCCTAATTTCTCATCACTAAATTTTTCTTATGGCATGATTGAATATTGAAACATTCTTGTAGTTTCCCCAAGAAAAATAGATTTCCACTTCTCTTATAAGATTTAATGAATAGGAATCTTCACAAAAAAATAAAAATAAAAATAATAATTAATAAAAAATAAAAAAAATAAAAGTTTGCTCTCATGGTAATTTCATTACTCTTCTTTGGAGGTGGCATCAATTATGCTAGTTCTGATGATCATGTTTCTTAATAGTTTTCACTTTCCGCCATTAATAAAAATTCAGTATAGTAACACATAATTGAAAGTCAGGCAGAATGGGTCTTGCATGTTAATAATGTCTGGTCTGCCAACAAATGATCCGTGGGACTTTCTTTTAATCGAAAGGCCTCATGAATTTGTAGTCACTCTCTTGGGCCTTTGCTAGGTTCACTAGATTTTGACTACCATTTAAAGTTTCTGAGCAGATAATAAATTTTTGTTCTTATCACAAGTTCACCATTTTGATCAAGTCTGGTGTTTCAACTATATCAACTTTGATATTGAGACATACAAATTGAATTTTATACGTGTCATGTCCTCATAGTAAAGTTAGAAGCTGGTTGATTTGCACTTGTTCTCAACACGTTTCTTTTCAGAAAGGGGAGTGCGGCAATCAAAACCTGTTATGTGTTGTTGGAAACACTTGATGAGATTATTTGAATGAGATTAAGTACATGGATACAATTAATAATAAAAGCATATCTTTAGTGCCTCTTATTCTTGAACTTAATAATGACAAATATTGGCAATGGGAATAAATGCAAGTCCACAAATTGATTAAGAGGGTTTCTAAAATTAGTTTATCCCTAATAAGATATTAAAGAAGTAAAAAGTGGAGAATGCATGTATTGTTAATGCAACTGGGAAGGATTGGAGCAGTTTCCCGTAATTTATTGCATATCTATAAAGCTTTTCCTAGAAAATTGATGAAATGAACGATAATTTTATAAAATTTGTTGTAGTGAACTAGTGATACAGAAAGGAAGGCCAATGGAGGTCTACTTTGACAATGCTGAAAAAGATGGGTCTGTTCTTGAACCTGGAGTTTTTTTTTTTGTTTTTGTATTTTTTCTCTTTGGTTTTTCAGCTTTATACCCACTTAATATGTATAATCCATTTGCGCTGTGACAGTCAATAGTCGATAGAGGATTTGCTTTAGTTCAATTCTTGCTTTATTTTCTTTATTGGTTATGTTTCCTTTGATGACGGTAGCTGTAGATACATATTTGGTTTAAAACCCCCTTGGTTTTGCTTAAACTTTTAATCATATTCTATGTAGCACGGACACTCTAATTAGAGTAGCGTGTCCGTGTCCGACACGTGTCGGATACGTGTCAATATCGATACTCTACGGACACTCTACAATAATCATTTTTCTTTCTTACTATAACTATTATTTATTTTTAACTCAAAGTTTTTAATAAATAACAAATAAGTACTCATATGTAAAAGATTTCAACAAAAAAGAATCAATAATAAATATAAAATTAAAATTAAACTATATAAATGAAGAATTTTAAAAATTTAATGAACGTGTTGACGA
The DNA here is from genome assembly GCF_002742605.1 of Olea europaea var. sylvestris. Classification (NCBI taxonomy): domain Eukaryota; kingdom Viridiplantae; phylum Streptophyta; class Magnoliopsida; order Lamiales; family Oleaceae; genus Olea; species Olea europaea. The sequence goes on along the minus strand of NC_036247.1, from coordinate 28,758,612 downwards.
CTTGTCGTGTCAGTACTTTTTTGAAAAACCACGAGTCGACATATCCGACACGTATCGTGTTGGACACACGTGTCCGTATCGGTGCATCATAGTGTATCATTGACAAATTGGAAACGACTGTTGTGTTAGAACTTACTAAAAGAATGCTATCAATTAGAGATGGGTTTATTCAAGATGCTCTCATCAAGTGGTTTATCGAAAATATGAAAGTAGGTTTCAATTTGTGATGCCTAGTATGGTTGGTTGCTGAACAAAATTTAATGTATTGGGATTGTAAAGATGTATCTTAGTCCTTAAATAGACAGAGACACTGTGATGCAGGATGAAAAGGGGATTCCTGCAGAGTAATTAAACAGCAGAAAAATTGCAGCACCAGAAGAAGAGCAGAGGAGGCAGAAAACAACAAAGAAGGGAAGAGGGAGAAACCGAGAGGAGGGAGAAGAGGAGAAGAAATCAGGGGAAGAGAGGGGAGGGAGAAAATAGCTGCAAGCCAAACAATATTTCAATTCTAATTCATCATCGTCTCCTGAAATTACAATTGAAAACCATATAAATAGTAAAAGTATAACCCTACCAGTGATGGGCTTGAGCCAAACCAATAATACAAGCCCAATAACTAGAAAAAGTAAAATAGTGCGATAATAATATAAGTGATGTTGGCATCAATTCTCCCGGGGTGGAAGAAAAACTCGACTCTGTCGAGTGAACAAATGACAAAGAGCTACCGTCAATCTTCAATGTATGAACTCATACCACGGTGGACGATCTTTTTGAAGATCCAAATATCTGAATTGCACGGTTGATAACAATGCAAATGACAACTTGTCCTCAAGAATATGAGTTGATAACAATGCAAATGGCAACTTGTCTTCAAGAATATGATCCGACCAAGGCGGACGATCCCTCATTTCAATCAAGTACCGACATTGGACTCCAAATAACAAGTACTCCTGCAACTCATCTCCAAAATTTTCACATGATTGCGCATAATGTGGAGCACAATAAGAACGTTGATCTACCCAACAATTAAAGAAGCACCGATTCTCTCCATCAATGGTTAACACAACCTGCTCATCTAAAATTACATCAATTTTATCTTTGTGAGCTACGACAGGTGGTATTCGAATAGACATAGCAAAAGATTCGGTGTGGGAGTTCTTAGGTAGAGATAGAAAAGGATCAATAAAAGTGTTAAAATAGCCATTGTAAGTATCGAAGTCCTTAACAAATAAAATAGGGTGATGGTCATAATGTGATAAAAGATCATTGACATAGGCATTTTGATCAACATGCTTTGAAATTTTAAAAAGACCAGTAATACACGCTTGCAATATAACATAATCCTCAATATTAAATTCAAAGTGTTGTTTATGCCAATCAACTTGAGATTTATATAATGCTTTACTTGCTTCAAATTGTTTATTGATCTCAATATGCAAGCTATGAAAATGTGATACAACTACCTCAACTGATATAAAAACACAAGCATGTGGGTGCATGGGAATAAGGTCTAGAGGTTTCAAAGGTTCACAACCAAGAATAACTTCAAAGGGTTTTAGACC
>NC_036247.1:28751997-28754411 GCF_002742605.1 Olea europaea var. sylvestris | reverse complement strand
CACATTTTTTAAATCTTGAAAATTGCTATAAATTGGTGAACAAATTATTAAAGCAAAATGCTCCTACCTTGCAAAGGAGCCCTAAATATAGTGCCCGTGGTTATGTTAAATCAGGGCACCTCAACCAATTTTTAAAACCATTTTAGAACAATCTATAATATGTGGCAACTTGAGAAATTTGTCTAGGACTTATCAGCGGAAGATGGCTTTTAGTCATTGTGGTATCGTAAATCACGCTAAAGGCTTGGATGCAACCTGAAATTGGAATAGTTAAGGATAAGAGATCTTGGTACTGAGTCTATACCATGTGAAATGTCTTGTAAAGGGGGCAACCCGATAGGTTATGTCCTTCACCATCGGAATAATTGATAAGGAGCTCAATACTAGATGCAGAAATGTGTTCTTCACTGTCAGAATAATCGATAGACTTAACAACAATGATCTTATCTTTTCCCTGGATTGTAGTATCAAAATTGAGCCATTGAACACTAACATTCTTAGGACACTCAGATAGAAGGTGGACAAAGAAGCAACGATACATTGAATAAAGGTATGCCTAATAGTAGTTGTAGAAGTTTTTGCTAAGTTGATCTAGCATGACAAGACTTATTGCTAGACTGGGAGAACAAGCTAAGGCGGGATTGTTGGGAATCAGGTGACGAGTTTGATGTAGGCCTCGTAAAAGTACATTTCGAATTGTAATACCAGACGATAAGCTCGGGTGGATATAAATTAACCTNCAATGTAACTCAGCATTGATTGCAAATATTTCTGCTTTGTGCTCGCCAGCTACCCTGTGATATTAGTGGCTGTAAAGGTTGTTCCTTGTTTGGTCATATGGGAATCCACAGAGGCATGAGTGGCAGTTTCTATATCACTATTTTTGTTTCTATCTTGGTATCGAAGATATTCTTAGTAATAAAACATTTGGATTTAAATTATGTTTGTTTAGATTGCACTATTTTATTTTTGATATATTGATAAAATTCTAGATGCTTAAAACTAATAAAATTTAATCTAAATCAAACTCTATCATTTTTCCTAATCTACTAAGAATATCTTCAGTTCCCTATCAGTTATAGTTAACAACATCCCTAAAAGTTAATAACAATGTGCCAAGGAAGAGTCTAAAGAGTTTTGCACTACTGTAAATTTCCTATTTGTGAAACATGAGCTGCAATAGTTTGAACTGTAGGCTGAAGATAGTGAAGTAGGATTGTCCCTGGTATTCCAACAATTGCTTGTTTTCGTACTCATCTTCACATTTTTATGCTTTCTTTATAAATGTAAAAAGTTTTACACGTAATATAGAGGAACCTTTGTGATATAACTTTAGAGATGACCCTTGGATATAGTGGAGAACGAAGATGATTCATGTAGTCTAATACAGATAGACAAGGTTTTGCAAGTTGAGTAAAGGTAGAACAGAAGTTCACTCCAGAAAAGACAACAATGAATGTAACAATGAGGAAGATTACAGTGACCAAAGCATTACTTTAACAAGCTACCCACCAAACCTTTTTCCAGAGAGACTTCAATGAGAGAAGCCCTACCTATTTGATTACAAACTAAGCTAAATTCATGTTTGAAGATTCTCTGTCTCTTGCTTAATATTGCATAAGTGAAATCATAATGTTTTATTACAAAAATAATATTTGGACCAGACTTGGAGTGCAATTATCCTCAAAATTAATGCAGGAATATGAAGGAAGTGTCATTGTCTATGAAGGTTGTGCTGCATTTCTAATACATGCAATATTTGTCAGAACATGGTGTCATAGTTAATGTTCAAATCTTAGATTACCATATAATCACTTGTGAGATTATTTAGAACAAGATTGAGAAGCGAACATTCAGGAAATTAATGCAGGCGTAATAGTCTACCCAGATTATATTTTGTAACTGTGCAAGTGCTGGTGTTAAATGAACATGATGACTTTCTGTTAGTAAAAATTTTGTTTTTACTTGTACGTGTCTCACACACGTATCTTTGTTCTGTTAAAAATTAATTTTTTATTTTTGAAGGCTTTATTACCAATTAACAATTGTGGTCCTACGTGAATGTTAAGCGGTGTGAGTTGAATTTAGGCAACTATGTGTTCAGGTAGGATGTTCTTGCTTTGCCTTTTCCTTTTTCTTTTGTATTTAATGGACAATATAGTTTAGAAACTTTTTCTTGTGCCTTTGAGATATGGTCTGAACTTGAGGTCTATAATACTCATCAGAAATCTTTGCTCCGCTCACAGTCCATTTTGAATTGTTTAATTAACTTGAGCATTTCTAATTTCAAAAATTTAGAAACCGCTACAAATTATGGAAAAAGGAAATTCATTTTAGTTTTAATGTCCTTCACTGTAAATCACTAGGGCATGCAGGTATACAGAGATAACACTATTCCCTTGGTAGGCAGTTAG
>NC_036247.1:28738694-28742417 GCF_002742605.1 Olea europaea var. sylvestris | reverse complement strand
GTTACTTGGTTCGTCAGAAAGATCGTCCCCCGTGGCTTGACTTGAAGCATTTGGAGTATCAGATTGACTGCAGCCTATACTATTTATCAACTCGACAGGGTCGAGTTTTTCTCTCACCCCGGGAGAGTTGATGAGGAAATCGGACGACGTTTACTTATTTTATTTAAGTTTTATTTATTTTCTTGGACTATTATTTAAATTTGGACTTGTATGGGCTTGGGCCCAAGTTTGTTAGGGTTGCTTTACTATTTAAACCTATTTTGCAGTGTAATTTTCAGTTGATGATGAATGAATAATTATTTTGGTGGTTTATGGCGTATCTCTCCCCTTCTTCTATTGAATTCTTCTTCTATCCCCTCCCTTAATTCCCCATTCTTTTTGAATCCTTCTTCTGTTTCTATTAATCATCCTATTGGTGCTGCATCACATTCACCTCAAAATACCCCTCCACCCTGAAGAGCCATCCATCTAGGTTGTCTCCACTGAAAATCAGCATTTCTAATTTCCTTACACGCTGCCAATTATCTCCTTCCCTGTTGAGGTCGTTATCCATTGTCATCCAGCTGAAGCTAGCTTCTTCTGACCCTTCTGGCCATTTTCCCCTGTTCAATGTTCGCTGATTGCTTACAGTTCCATGATGGGTGTTGGCTGGAATCTGCCCTTCAGCGATGCTTCCTGATCCATCCCCTTCACTGTTTTCTGTTTGGTCCCATCTTAGTGATAGAGAGAGCAGCCACAACTTTTCTAGTCTCTTCTACTTCTTGCATCATTTTGGCCATATTCTGTGTCAATTGTTCTACTGACCTCGCCAATCCCGGTAGGCGTTGCAGTTCCCTTTTAATAGCCTCCACCTCTTTCTCCACCAATTCTATCCTACCTTCCTCTTTTATTTATTTATTTATTTATTTTTTGANTACCATCCGTTTGCCCGTCGACTTGAGGGTGATAAGCTATACTACGCCGAAGGTAAGTCTCCTGTAGCTGAAAAAATTCTATCTATAAATAACTTAAGAATACTTTATCCCGATTAGAGATGATAGAGCTGGAAATACCATGGAGTCACACAACTTCCTTGATGAAAACTGCTGCGACGTCGGAGGCTATGATGAGATGCCTCAATGGCAGGAAGTATGCGTATTTATTCAAATGATCGACGATTACAAGGATGGAGTCAAACCCACCTGACTTAGGCAGACCTTCCACAAAGTCCATTGAAATGTCATCCCATATATGTTGAGGAATAAGTAGAGGCTGTAGGAGTCCGACTGGGGAGAGTGCGCTAGTTTTATTTTGTTGGCACACCTGGCATTCTTCCACAACTTTCTGAACGTCCCTCTTCATTCCTGTCCAATATAGATCGCCGATCAGCCTTTTGTATGTTCTTAAGAACCCAGAATGACCTCCTAGTGCTCCCACTGCGCTATTATGGAACTCTTGTAACAATGTAGGAATTAACGGCGAAGTGCGTGGAATTACCAATCTCCCTTTATAGAGTAGTTTCCCCTGTTCGATTGAATATCGAGGGTGCGCTTCCGGGTTATCTTATAGTTCTTTCTTTAGTTTAGATAGTAGTGGTTCGTCTTCAACTTGAGTCTCAATCAACTGTACGTCTAATGTCCATAGAAAGGTGAGGGCTGTTAACTTAACTGAGTTAGGAATTCGTGATAATGCATCTGTGGCTTTATTTTCAATCCCTGGACGGTATTGAATCTCAAAATCGAACCCCATAAGCTTGGTTATCCAGCAATGGAAATCCCCAGGTTATTCTTTGTTCAAGGAGGTACTTTAGACTGCTCTGATCCGTGCAGACAATGAATTTCCTCACCGAAACATGATGTCTCCACTTTTGAATAGCCAACACAATTGCCATCAACTCCCTTTCATAAATGGATTTTTGTTGGGATCGTCCTGAAAAGACCCAACTATAGAATGCAATGGGTCGTTGATTTTGCATAAGCACCGCCTCTAGTCCATAACTTGAAGCATTGGTCTCGATAATGAAAGGTTGTGAGAAATTTTGGAGAGCTAAGACGGAAATTGTAGTCATGGCCCTCTTTAAACTGTGAAAAGCTGGCTTCGCCTCGTCATAACACTCAAAGGCTCTTTCTTCAATTGATCCGTGAGAGCTCTTGCAACGGTGCCTTATCCCACCACAAATCTTCTATAGTAGCCTTTCAATCTCAAAAATCCTCGGAGCTCTCGGAGTTTGCGAGGAACAGGCCAATTAATCATGGCTGTCAACCTTCGCTCCCTTTGTTGAGATAAGGTGGCCCAAATACTCTCTGATGTTGGCGAAGATGCATTTCTTAGCGTTGGCATAGAGCTTGTTCATCTCCAGAGCTGTGAAGACTATGTCTAGGTGTTGTTCATGTGCCCACAGGTCTTTACTGTACACCAAAATGTCATAAAAATTACTAATACAAACTTCCTTAGGTAATTTTAAAATACCTGATTCATCAGTTATTGAAAAGTTGCCGGAGCATTAGTAAGGCCGAACAGCATTACAAAGAACTCATAATGGCCTTCGTGTGTCCTGAAGGCGGTTTCGGGCACGTCCTCATTCCTTACTCTAATATAGTGATCACACTTTTTTAGTCCAATTTTGAGAGCACCGTTGCACCATGAAGCTCATTTAGTAACTCATCGATCACTGGAATACGAAATTTATTTGGGATCGTTACTTTGTTCGATGCCCGATAGTCCACACAAAAGCGCCAGCTGCCATCCTTCTTTTTGACTAGTAGAACGGGGCTTGAGAATGGGCTGAATAATCCTCGCGGCCAACATCTCTTTCACCAACCTTTCAATCTCATTTTTCTGAAAATGCGGGTATCGGAATGGTCTCACACTAATTGGTTCCGAGCCATGACCGTATCACGGGCTGGAGATAATTCCCTTTTCTATGTAAACACCTATTGGTGCTGCCGTAATAATTTGACACCCTTGCAGGTACCTCACCTTCTTTTCTCACCATGTCCCCGCCTTCCAAAGGGTGTTCCATCTCTACCCAAACCCTTTGATCCTCGTTCAGCAAGGCCTTCATCATAGCCCTCAAGGATACCCCAGATTTGTTTAACCCGTGGTCCCTCCCTAGCATCGTCCATGTCTTGCCCATTCAAAACTTCATTGTTAGCATTTTCCAGTTGACCTACATACTTTCCAAACTTCCTAGCCACTGCATACCTAGCACTACGTCTGTACTGCCCAATTCTAGGGGTAAGAAATCTTCCACAATGGTTAACCTCTGCATTTTTAGCACAGCCCCTTTACAAATACCCTTTCTTGTCATTGATTCCCCTGTACCCATGATGACCCTGTAGTTATTTGTAGCAATAGTCGGCAATCCCAACCTTTGGATCACTTCCTGGGAAATAAAATTGTGGGTCACCCCACAATCGATTAATACGACCACATCGTTGGACTGGACTGTTCCCTTGAGTTTCATAGTACCTGGTGTAGTCATTCCTACCACCGAATTAAGGGATAATTCCACTTTATCTCCTACCTCTAGCAGTGGTTCTTCTTCCAGAAACTTATCTACAACTTCGTCCTCTTCACCCCTTTGCACTAGGAGTACTTGTAGTTCCCTGTTTTTACATTGGTGCCCTACCGTGTATCTCACAGCGAAAACACAAGTTCTTTTCCCTCATTTTCCACTCCGCATTGGACATTCTCTTGATCGGAGCTTCCCTTCGCTGGCTCGCCACTCTCTGACCGATTGTT
>NC_036247.1:28723550-28731048 GCF_002742605.1 Olea europaea var. sylvestris | reverse complement strand
AAAGATTAGGGACTAATTGTAAAAATTTCCCCAAGTAAGAAAGATGATAATTTTGTTTAAGTTCTTGTTAGAATCCTCAATCCGGACGAGAATTTATTCAATATGAAACTCTTATCACTATACCAAATCCACGCTTCTTCTTATCAATAAACTAAACTTTATTATTATTATTATTATTATTATTATTATTATTATTTTATTTTTTATGAAATCAATGAACAAACCTTTATTTTTTTAATTATATTCCAAATTTATTTTAAAAATAGCAAAGTTGAGGCCTGGGCATGCATTGGCTCTGCAAATGAGACACCAATAATTCAGAAAAATTTCAGAAATTAGCATATTAACAAGATAGGTCTCTCCAACTCTTAACACACAACTTTTTATTGTTCATTCCTAGTAGACTTTTCTAAAATTTTACTTAAAATCTCATTGAATAGCACTATGATCTAACTGTTACGGTTGAATCAACCACTAATCTTATTTTTAGTATCGAACCTCTTTGCTCCTACCTATATTCAAGTTTCCGTTGGAAAAAAATTAGACATGCATAAATTATATTTAAATAACATACATTTTATATGCATAAAATCGGACAGAATTTTGGCTTACCAAAATCAAATACGCAAAGTAGAAAAGATAAATGCATGAATATGAATTTGGTCGAAACAAGAGTTTGACTCTTTTTCCTTAAAACAATAATGCCCCGCAAACGACCACGTTTTGCAATAGGAGCACTTCAAATTACGTAGACCAATGAACCTACTTATGTTTTAAACATCTTTATATGAAATTTAACTCCAAATAAATACAGAATTTTGAAGTGAATATGCATTAGTATGATAATGCAATTATGAAGTGAATCAATGAATGAAAACAAACACATGCGGTCTATATATATATGTTGAAAAAGTTTGTCCCAAAAGACACAATCTATGGAAGAAATATAACTATTTGAATCAGTTTTTATTTTCCAAGAGATCCAACAATCTCCCACATGAATGAAAATTAATGCAGATGACTATTCAGACGCTAAAGAGAGTTCAAGCGGAAAGTTATTCCATCTAGATAGGTACCTTATGGGTTTGAACCTTCCGTGGTGAAATACTGTCGGATTTACTTGGCTAATCAGTGAACGCGATATCTTGAACTGTCAGCCGTTGATGTAAATCAAGACAACAGTACTCACACAATAACCTCCCTAACATTTTCGAGAGCCGTTGATGTAAACCAAGACAATAGTACTCACACAATAACCTCCCTAACATTTTCGAGTTCTCACTGTTGTGTTCATTTTGACCCTGAACAACTTTTGGATTTCATAAGTGTTTTAGAGAATTCAAGCCTTTGAAACATTCTCATAGAAGCGGCCTCATTTCACATTTGTATAGGTGGTCTCCTATTAAGAGTACCTGCCATACCCTACTTTGTTGGTCCAAGATATATGAATTATTAAAAGTATAACTTAACCTAAAACTTTCTGCAGATAACACTTTTCTTATCATAGGAATGGCTATGAGTTAAATCCCAAGTGCTCATTGAATCTTCATAACTTAATTGTCCCATTGAACAAAGATGGGATCTCCAGTCAATAATTTTGGGTTATTATTACAAAGATCTTACATAGTAGGCTTTTAAGCACATTCCCTTCGATATGCAGTGTTCTTGATCTCTCGATAAGTCTATTCTTAGTGGATTCACAAGTTTACACCATTTGAGATCAACTGCTTAATGATATCATGTCTATGACTTATGCATCTAAACTTACCATTACATGTGACTTAGTATCTTATCAAATATAATTAACCAACGATCGATTCATTTAATAGGTACAAATTATCACCACCAAGAAATCTTCTTATGAAGTTACATGCTTCTTATTAGCTTTATCTAAAGCTTAATCCAAACAACACTGTTAGAGGATTTCTATCTAATTATTACACTAGTTAACCATGTTTACTAGTGGATTTCAGAATCATGGGTATTCAATATCATCGTTGAAATATTACAGTGCATTCGAACTTTATGAATATTCTTCAAATATTCCAATTGTTCTTGCATGTCCAAACAACCGCCACAATTGGCTTCCACCCATTTAATCCACTTTAGACTTAGTATATCATTCTTGTAATTAGTATAAGGGTTTTCTATCTTTCCACCTTCATAGATATTTTTCTATGATTATAAGATAGAAGCAAATGTAACTGTTAAACTGAGTTACCCCTACAATTCCTCGATTAGGAATACGTATGCAATCTAGCAATGTTACATCCATAAGTTTTGAACTTTTCATTCAAGTTCACGAGCATTTATGATATATCTTTGAGTTATAATTGAACTTAGGATTCAGCAACTCTTTCATAATTCAATTTATTTATTTCTTAGATAATATCCGTATTGAGTGCTTCATGAAAGTCTAAATACTTTCAAAATAGTGGTCGTTGACTCACAATTTATTTCAATTAAAATTGCATATAAAATACTTTAATCCTATTATTTTAATTTGATCATCCAAATTAAATCAAGGCCATCATATGGACTGATTCCAAGCATAAACCAATTTAATTGGTTTCACGATTAAATTCAAGAATTGATATTTCACAAGATCATTTTTCGTCAGATAATAAAGCACACATTCACCATATTCAAATTTTGAATGAATGAATCAACCAACGGTTGATAAGTTGTGTTCTCAAAAAACACAACCTCACGAGAGGACACACCTTTTGAAATTAATCTCTATGAAGAGGCATACCCGTTGAAAAATAATCATATCAAAAGTCATGATTTTTTATATGAAAAGACACATCTTTATCTAACTTGATTTTAGAATATTTCATAATATTCTTCATAACTTTTGCATAATATAGTTTTTATTCTTTACCAATGAATATCATTTTACAATCATTATTTTCAAGGATATTTGGCACCACCGCCAACTACAGATACCGTTTATGCTCTATAAAATATTTTCATATCCCAATAATTGAACACTTAAAAATAATTACAACAAAACTACATTTTGTCATAATTTTATGCACATATAATTTTGCATAAATCATCTCATTTAATTTATCGAATTAATTGAGGCTATCATCATTAATCAATGCTAGTATAATTTTCAACAGAATATGAAATTTTAACCAACTAGTTCATTTTGGCCAAAAGGTCTATCCGAAATCTAATCCCTTGTATAGAGTGGAAAGAAAACCCATCTAACCATATAGGTTGGGCACCAAACATGTCTCCTCATGTTAATAATATATTCACACATTTTCCTTCCATGCACATGCATATGCACTTGTTCAAAATAAACCACTAATTTATTTATTGAACATGCACCTTTTCATTGGTCAAAATTTCAGCAAATGAATTCATCCAAAGTCAATTTCAAAACGAAATTGTACCATGAAAAGAATCTCCTTCCACATGTTTCTTCCCATGACAGTTACAAAATATACAATGGTCCATGGAATGACCAAATCGACATCAGACGAGATTCCATAATTCAAAGCTTACTTGGAGAGAAAGGAAATTACTAATTAAATGAATCACAATCAGATTTTAATTTCCAATTCTAAACAAAAACATGAATGGAGAATATATTGCACTAAACGTGTATTTAATGAATCTTTATTTCATGAACAGAACCCATCGCATGCATTGATTCGGAGTCCTTGCCACTTCAAGATTAATTCATTTCAAATTTCCAGATTAAATATTTAACAGGAATACAATATGCATGTAGGAGAAAATGGAAATTCTAGTTCTGCGTAACGGGCTTCAATGTTTTCACACAAAAGTATCTAATTATTTGAGACCATCGCCATCTGATAAAAGCAAATACGAAATGTGCCTTATAACACAAATGAAATGAAATATGCTATACGCTTCTGACATTTACATCTATTGCATTCCTCTCTTTCTAATTTGCCAAATCAAGAGCCAGTATCTTTGTCAATATAATCAGAATGCACATGAATATATAAAATCGGATTCTAAAGGAATTAGAACTTTTATATGCATAAAATTGGACAGAATTTTGGCTTACCAAAATCAAATAAGTAAAGTAGAAAAGAGAAATGTATAAATATGAATTTGGTCGAGGTAAGAGTTCGAATCTTTTTCCTTAAGACAATAATGTCCCACACTGGTAGTAACGGTTTTCCAGTATTCGTCTCCCAAGATACAACGACCACGTCTCGCAATAGGAGCACTCCAAATTACGTAGGCCAATGAACCTACTTATGTTTTGAAACTCTTTATATGAAACTTGACTCCAAATAAATGCAGAATTTTGAAGTGAATATGCATTAGTATGATAATGTAATTATGAAGTGAATGAATGAATAAAAACAAACACATGGAGTCTATATATAGATGTTGAAAAAGTTTGTCTCAAAAGACACAATTTATGGAAGAGACACAACTATTTGAATTAGTTTCTATATTTGAAGAGATACATCTCTTGGAAAATAAAAATGCCAAAAGTCACAATCTTTCATATAGAAAGACACATTTTTAGCCAATCAATTTCTAGAATATTTCATAATATTTTACGCACTTTTTCAATAATTCACGCATTTAAGTAATTTAAATTTGACTTAGTTTTTCATTCATCAAGTAACAACTTCCACTTAAATAATTAAAAATTGGTCAAAACCAATTTCATAAACAAAATTTTAACAGTTTCAAATGTTGACTATAAGTACTTTGCAAACTGGTCTCTCATGTCATCACTCCTTCAAAATCTACCTTTGAACCGCCGAGTCCGAGCTTCTAAAGACCCATACTAAGAAAACAAACTACCACAAAACTATACACAATCTCAGCTACCTATACCTACCTAATGGGAAAGAGACTAGGATTTCCTTTTCTTTTCAAAGCCTCAGAAACATCCAGCACCACCTCTTGGCCATGGTCAACCTGTGTCAGCAACCTTAAAACAAACTCTTTCCGATCCCACGATGGAAAGATATTCAAAACCACGAATTATCTCGACCAAGTTGTCACTCAATGCAGTGACAGTACCCCAGATTCATTTCTCGAATATGATGAAAGTCTTTTGAATGCTTCTCAAGTGTTTGTTAACGGTCATGAGTCGAGTATTGAGACAATGATTCGTGGTCTAGGGACGGCTGACCGGCTGTTTTTCGAGCCTGGACAGGAAACAAGCTCAATACTTGAAGAAGCTTTCAGAACTGGCTATGAGTTTCCATTTAAAGAAAGTGTGACGGTAATGGCAATGGATTCAAAAGATCCATTTGTGGACTTTCGGGTTTCTATGGAGGAAATGATGGAGGCTCATGGCTTGAAGGATTGGGATTCACTTGAAGAACTTCTAGCTTGTTATCTTGAAGTCAATGATAAAAGCAATCATGGGTATATCATTGGAGCTTTTGTCAATTTGTTGGTTAATCTTCCATTTGCTTTTGGTTCTGATTCGTATGCCATTGACGAACCTTGCTGTTGTCGTTGTTGTTCTTCTTCTTCTACAACGCATGCTTTCACCTCTCCTTCGTCCTTTTTTTCTTCTGCTTCCTTCATTAGTCCTTGTTTATCTTTAGATAAAACTGTGGAGGATGAGATCATTGAGAAAATTTGTTGACAATGCTTTAACATCTTCAAATGTTTGATTGTATCATTGTATTAAAAGGATATACATAATAAATAAATATACAGCTAAATAGTTTTAGAATCACCGAGATTTAAACTTCTGTTTCTTCGTAATCATGTTTAGCCTTGTCCTGTCCAATGACTCCAATCAATCGAACATGTCATGTATGTTTATTCGAGGGTTGGGTTGAATGGAGATTAATGCGTGTAGAGAAAATGTAAAAAATGAATGGTTGACCAATGGATGCATGAATATGACAGCTGAAATATATATTTTCTCATCAAAATGCTCATTTATTTCTGATTTTTCGTATGAATTCACAACTTCAATTAGAATATATTTTTGATTTTTCATCCACAAAAGTTACAAGTTGCACAATACTTGAAAGTGAAGAGTTCAACTGAACTGGTTCGTTGTAATTTTCTTTTGCTAGATGATATTCATTGTAAGATTTTTTTTCAATTGACAATTATATTCAGTGTAAACTTTTAGACAAGATACTTCAATACGATGTTAGGATAAACAACATTGGAATCTTAACGCCACGTGCCAGTTCTGTCATAAAAAGTTAATGAGTCGAGCTTGCACGGATGGCGAGTGTTGAATTCAAATTGGAGAATAAGAATAATGACTTGAAATCAACAAAACATTACTGGGGATGAAATGGTCCTGCCTGCAACCATTTTATATCTGCACCAGCAGCTGCAACACTGTAAGAATTTGAGAAAATAATGCATAGATTCATACGTTTGTCTCTGTGTGGTAACTGGAACATAAATTATGCTATAAATGAAATAAATTGACATGTCAATAATTATTCTGTTGGAGGTGAAAAGTTTCTTTTCTTAGTTTATTCTTTTCCAGATGAAAACAGGAAAAAAGTTTTGTAGGGCATCTTATCTCATCAAGCTTCTCTGGCTGAAAAGATTTGTGTCTCTGTCTGTCTGTTGTTAAGCAGCCAAGAGTTGTCCCAAAAATACAAGAAAATGTTCTTATGAGCTGTGCGGTGATTAGTGTACTGCCAAATTAATGCTTCAGAATGTGGTCCTTGTACTAGTGCAAACATTCAAATTTAATCTATGTTTCATTTTGAAAAAAGTTTAAAATTTTGTTTATTATCTTGTCAAGTTTTAACGATTGGAGCTTACCACTATTGATGGAATGAGGCACGGTCAAAGGCACGGATGAAAGAAGAGCATACTAACAACCTCCAAAGGGGAAGGAGAAGATCCCTTAGTGAGAATTAGGCTTGATGAGACATGCTATAGGACAAGGGACGAGAGAGCATTAACCTCTAGATAGTCCAGTGGGACGGGATCAAGGGCTCAGGGAGGGGAGCAATGCTGGGGTTTAGGCCCCAAGCCCATTTAGCTTTTAATGTAATTTTTTTCTATGTATCAGCCCAGTAAAATTTTTTTTACTCTTCCTGGCTCCACTCCTGAGAGCTAAGCTCAGGTTTTCTTCTTGGCAACAAGCAATTACTTAACCTTTTACTTCTTTTTCCATATAGTTAACTCGTAGTACATGCTTACTATCCAATGACAAACCATATAGAATAGTACAATAAACAAAATGTTATCTTTCTTTCTTTTTTAGTATTTACTACTATTAACTGAATTTACCAAACATGGAGTGAAATGACGGCGGACCCAACTTGAAAACTTGAATATTCATTTAATCTTTGAAAAGAGCCATAGATTATTTATACACGTTAGGATCAGATATTAACTATCTCATCTGAAAAATCAATTGATTGCCAGTGAGAACAAACTGAACATTTTTTAACATTCGATCACCTCCTTTTAAATAACCCAACTTAGAGATATAAAAGCCTCGTTGCACCCAACAATACTATGTGAGAGGATAAAAAGAAATAAGCAG
>NC_036247.1:28661910-28723485 GCF_002742605.1 Olea europaea var. sylvestris | reverse complement strand
AAATCAATAATTTTTCTCGTGTAATTAACCCCGATGGGATAATTACTTAATTAATGACACTTTTTCAAGAAATTTTGTTTCCCCGAAAATGATGAATCAATTAGTGTAGAAGTTGGTGCCGGGTTTGAGGGTCAAAATTTTTGCTTTTTTACTTTTTCTTTTCTTTTCTTTTTTCTTTTTTCTTTTTTTTTTTTATGAGAATATGCTCCAAAAATTTCTTAAATAGAGAGTAGAAATGCATTGAAAAGATTCCAATTTTCAATTCTCCATATATTAACCCAATTAATATTATATTATATATAAAAGAAAATGGAAGAAAATAATATAATTATTTGGAGGGAATTTGATGAAAATAAAAGATAGAGAAAAATAGTAAATACATATTGGGAGTAATAAAATAAAGTGTAAAAATAAATAGGTTGTTGGAGTATTTAAAAAGTTGTACTCTCTAAATTGTTTCAGAAGTAATTTTTAAGTTTCAAAACAAATTTTTGATTTTCAAAAGCCTATATATGTTGAGCAGTTATTTTTTTCTAACAATTAATGCACTCTAATTCTGGGCTTAATTGGCTTTTAATTTCACTCCCTGATTTTTGTGTGTGATAGAAATTAATCTTTAGGACTAATTGAATAAATATTATATTCATGACAAAGAAAAGAATGACAAAGAAAATCTCTCTTTAATCTGTCACGATGAATGCAATAATTAAGGGTGAAACGTGGTTTTGTTAGATTTTGATTTCAAGAGAATCTAACCAAATCATGAACCAACGATCTTTTTATAATGGAACCAATGATTTTTTGAAGACATGAAACCAAATCAGAAACCAAATCAAAATCGAACCATTTGGTTCTGATTTGGTTCTAGTTCAATTAATTAAATTTTCAAATGATAAATTCAAACCAAAATCTCACCCTATCCATAAGTTATTAACATGTGCCTAAATAAAAAATAAATATCAAACATTCAACATATTCAACTTTAAATTATCAAATATAAAATGAAAGATTGTGTAACAAAACTCATTCATGTAAGTCCAAACTAACAAACATAATATAGTCATAATTTGAATGCACAAACATTAACTTCCATCCCCATACGAAAATTGTCTAATAACAGTGATTCACTAATATCGACGAATGCATCACTAAAAAAAGTTGAATTATTTGGTGTAATTCATTGATAGGTAAACTGGAACCAAATCAAAACCAGAAACCAAATGGTTCTTTGTTATAAGAATCAAAATTATTAATTTATTATTATTATTATTTTTTTGTAGAATCTAACCGAACCAAACCGTTTAGTCTGATTTAGTTTGGTCTTTTTGTCCACACCGAGCAAGAATTCAAATTAGCATTTTTTTTCTTTTTGGTTTCTGGAAAAAAAAAAGTGTAAAGAAAATGGGCCTTATGATATAAAAAGGTTGAACCCCAACCTTAAGGGTGTCATTTTATTATTCATTGCGTCACTCAGTTTTACTAATATGTAATTTCAGTCGACATCAATAGAGTCTTACTTTTTCATCTGAAAAATGATATTGCTGTTAGAAATGTGACTCAAATAGGAGTCTAATTGAATTATATATTTATACCTTTTGGGGACTTTTTTAGGGCTAGACCAAGTGTACTATAAATACAAGGCTCCTCTGTCAGTTTTGTTGAAGCATCATTGCTGTTCAGTTGTAATTCTCTCTATATTAATAAAATTTATCGTTCTTCTACTTAATTCATCTTTTACTTTAATCTTGTTCTTGGTATTTTAAGATATTGTATTATACTTCAAATTGGTGACCATTAAATCTCAATTCTTGCGTTTCATTTCCACCGGTCCCAACAAGTGGTATCAGAGCCAGGTTATTTGTGGATTTTTGGCTTGAAACTGATCGAAAATTGGTCTGAAAATTACCAGAAAATCAGAAAACGAATCTATCCAGTTTTTTCGATTTTCTACCTGATCTGTTTGTGCATTTTTCAGTGAAACTACTTACCTTTTGGAGAAACGAACACCACCAGTGGACTCAATAGGCAGAGACGGTCCAGAAAGGGTCACAGTTCGCCGGCGCGTGACCGGTCGATCGCTGGCGGTAGAACTACTACAAGGCGCGTGAGGGGTTTTCCGACAACGGTGTCTTCAGGCAGTTTTCTCCGGACGACGAGACAGACCTAGTGGTGGTGTCCAATTTCAGTTTTGGGCAAAATTGTGGTTCTGGACTGTTTTGCCCCTTGCACGTTCGGAAGTTTTCAGTTTTGGGTATTGCAGGTTGCAGGTTCTTTGTGATTTGGTTGAGATTTTTCAAGGATGAATTCGTTGAAGTATGAAATTTCGCTATTGGATCGCAATACAAGATTTTCGCTGTGGCAAGTAAAGGTAAGAGTTGTGTTGACGCAAATAGATCTTGATGATGCTTTGCTGGGTTTTGATAGGATGCCAGCTCATCGCATGGCAGAAGGAGGGTCACGCAGGACCACCTTTTTGTGTTCAAAGAGATCGTTGCAGATTTGGAGATGTTGGAGGTAAAATATGATGAAGAAGATCTAGCCTTGGTCCTGTTGTGTTCGCAACCCAATTCTTTTCATCGTTTCGTGATACTATTCTTTATAGTCGTGACACGTTCTCCATTGAGGAGGTATACGATGCCCTGTTCTCAAAGGAGAAGATGGAGCTGTTGGTTGGAGATCCTACATCTAGGAGTGGGGATGGTCTTGTTACTCATGGTGATCGACGGAGGGGTAGATTGAAGGTGAGGTACAACAATGTGTATTGTTATTACTGCAAGAGGAAATGACACATCAAGAAAAATTGCGACAAGTTGCAGGGTAAAGGTAATTTACATGCAAATCATTCGGGGCAATCAGGTAATTCGAACGAGACTAATATTGCTGAAAATTTTTGTGATGATGGAGATGTGATGTTGGCTGTATCTGACGGGGAATCCAAACCTGAGGAGTGGATTCTGGATTCTGCTTGTTCGTATCATATGTGTCCAAATAGGGCTTTATTTCAAGCATATGAGACGGTGAAGTAAGGTGGAGTTGTTATGGGAAACAACCAATCTTGTCGGGTTGCATGAATTGTTCGGGTCAGATTGAGGCTACAGGATGGAACAGTGAAGACACTTGATCAGGTTCGCCATATTCCAGACTTGACAAAGAATCTCATATCACTGAGTACCTTGGATGAAAAAGGGTACAAATTTCTTGGTGGTGGTGGAGTCTTGAAGGTTTGAAGAGGTGTCCGGGTTGTACTGGAGGAACAGAGGAAATCCCTGTTGTACATCTTATAGAGGAGCGCAGTACCAGTTCAGAGACATTTGGACAAGTTCAGTACTGTGGTGGACATTCAATTTGGTACAATACCTCTTGGGTTTGGCTCTGGGTCAGTTAAGAACTTTGCTCAAGGGAGTGTTGGTGATTCCGCTTTGCCACTAGTTTTAGCGGGAACACTGTGTTCTTGTAATGCGAATGGACTCATGGAGCGTAGGTACAGTTTTGGAGATGTCTGTAATGCTTTAGAAATCATTGAAGGTGACAATATTGGCATGGGACCTTCTGATCCAGCATGTGGTATGGTTTTTGCTACAAGGTTTACTTTGACCCTGTTTGGTCAACAGTAATTCCTTAGTAGAATTTCGAGAACCTGAGCTTTGGGTTCGGGTGTCGCTTGTGAATGTCGTGCAGAGGACGATGGTTTGGTGATGGAGAGTTTGGTTATTGCATTGAAGAGATTGGTCAGTTCATTTTGTTACAGACGGATTTGAAATCTAGGAGTTTTGTTCATTGCAACGGAATTTGAGTCAGGTGAAAATTGTTAGAGTGTGACTCAAATAGGAGTCTAATTGAATTATATATTTATACCTTTTTGGGACTTTTTAGGGCGAGACCAAGTGTACTATAAATACAAGGCTCCTCTGTCAGTTTTATTGAAGTATTGTTGTCCCGTTGTAATTCTCTCCATATTAATAAAATTCGTCGTTCCTCTGCTTAATTCATCTTTTACTTTGATCTTGTTTGTGGTATTTTACGATCTTGTATTATACTTTAGATTGGTGTCCATTAAATCTCAATTCTTGCGTTTCGTTTCTACTGGTCCCAACAATTGCAAGAATTCATATTCACCACCACTCGACATTTGTTTGTCCAGATCGACATTGGATTGTTGAAATTTGAGTTTCTTGACAACCAAATGTCGAGTGGCCAAAAGAAGGAGGAGAAGGAAATAATCAGAATTCTAAATAAAATGTCTAGGAAAGAGGGAGAGACATATGTGGGCTCTGCTTATGGTTCTAAAATTATAATTATATTTGCAAAAGTTTATAAATTTTACAAGATAGTATTTTGGTCTATTTCCATTTAGAGTTGGCCTTATTTACAATTTTTTTTTAAATGGCTATTTTTCAAAATGAACATTTAAATATGGCTACATTTCCTAATTCCCCTTTTGAAAATCCTAAATTTCATCTTTTGAATGTTAAATGAAAATTCTAAGTGAAAATTACCTAGAAATCTACCTTTAGAGATAAATTTTCCAAAAGCAGGGAAATTCAGTAAGGCACCACTACTGCTAGGACCAGCAACATTGTCACCGCTACTAGCTTCACTATTAGGGCTAACAAAAATTTCGGCTCTCTCTCCAAACAAATCGATCTCTTGTCCAACTAGGAGGCTTTAGATGTAAATTTAAGTGGTGGATAGGGAGAATACTGTAGGTGGTGGAGACCACTTCGATGGTGGTGGCGGCGGCTGTGAATATTTGGATGGTGGAGGTTATTGGACAAGTGGAGGTTGGGAGAAAACTCTGGGTGGAGATGAGCTTAAAAGTGGTGGCGGAGAGAAAATTGGTTTTGGTGTTGAATTTGGTGATGAAAGAGATAGAACCAGCATAGCCCCATCAGATTTTTAATGATGGGTGGTTTTTTTTTTATTAGACCTGTTGTGTAGTTAGAGTTTTTGGAATGGTTGTTGACGTTTTGCAAATAGTGTCGATGATTTTTCTAGCCTATGGGTGAATCTGTTGTTGTTTGTAGTTCTATTGGTGGTGGTGTAGACATCAATGATTCTATTGTTGGTGGTCATGGTGAGGTGGTGTACATTTTGGTTCTTGACAGTGGTGATGGTGGCGGTGGTGTTGGCAACAGGGTGTGACCGATTCTATTCTCAGGGTGACTATCTATAACCAGATATGAGACTGTATGTGACTTGATTACTTACAGTCACAAATTAGATTAACCTGGTTACAGACAGACACTCTAAAGACAAATTTGGTCACAGATAACATGGGTCAGTTAAGGTAGTATTTATGGTCATGAATTTGAGTTGAAAGTGGCAGTGGTGATGCATTGGAGATGATGGTGGTGGATTTGTTGTGCTAGTATGCGGTGTGTGCATATTTATTTGTGGTGATCCTTTGCCACAAGTATGTGTTTATTGTGACTGGTTGTGATCAATTCTACTTTAATTTTGACTTGGTCGTATGCTACCATAGTTAAGATTTATCTAGTCATAGACAGTCACATCGAAAACAAATTTGATCACAGTTAATTGCAGATACACAAGATAGTGACCTGATTACATACATTCACAAATTAGAATGTCCCATACAGTCACACTGAAAATAAATTTAATCACAGTTAGTCATATATAACATAAATGTGGTCACAGAAAACACGATTAGTCCGGTGGGTAAGGTGTAATCACCAAAAAACTTTTTATATTTTGGAAAGTTTTTCCACAAGTGTGGTGGGGGAGTTCCATGAGGTCAAGCGTAACATCCATTAAAGATTTTCAATTATGGAATATAATGTATGTCGATTGCATGTTTATACTCATATATATATATATATATATAGAAATTTATTGGTAAATGATCCTATATGATATAAATAAGGGACTACAATGACCAATCTAGTGAAGGCAACTATCGGTATTTGTATATTATATATTTTATATATTATTAATTGGAATTAACACGTGAATTTTGAAGTAATTTAACAAATTTGTTAGTTTTGAAATGGAATAGTTATAGCGTAGTAATTTTGTATTTTCCTAAATTCTAATTATGGTATCTACAATTAGAGATAGAGGTGGGCGTGGGTTTGGTTGGGTCGATTTTCGCCCCAACCTAAACCCAACCCAATATGGTCAGTTCGATCTAAAATCAAATCATCTCAACCCGTATAAATGTTGAAACCCAACCCAACCCAACTCAACCCAATCAAGTGTCGGTCAGGTTGGGTTGGATTGGGTTGGTCAGTTTTGTCACCAGTATGTGAAGAGTAAAGGATTTCACATCATTTAGCCGGACAACCTTCATCTTCGAGCAAGCAAGAGAAAGAAAAATTGGCATCTCTTCAAGAGAAACATAACCTATAACTCTCACATTCTCCCCCCAGCGTAAAAGATGTGTAAGAAATTTAACCTGACACTGCTCCCATTCTCAAGGCAAAATAGACGTGCAGGATCAAGTTCCAACTAACAGATATCAACAGGACAAAGAATAGTAGAAAGAAGAAAATTGATGTAATATGCAAATTTATATCGTGGAGGCATCTTTATCAAATATTCAGGCTTGAATAGATTATGAGAACTCTTACAATATTGAAAATGAATATATCTTTAAGAGACATATAAATGCAAAAAAATATATAATTTAAACTTATCAAATAGTACTAAGTGAGGTTGCAGTACAAGTGCAATGCATTTGAATAGAAGAGACTTCTAATTGTAGATTGTAATCAAGGTTGTATCTTATTATTTAATGAGAAGAGACTTCTCCATGGAGGGCATTGCCACGTGATTTATGGAACGTGATTTTATACCGCAAGTGTACGGTGTCAAGTTTTGTAATATAGTAATAGAGTAAAGAGTGTCGAACCCACATTGATTGTAATTTAAATTTTACTAAGTACTATAGTTGTGCAATTTCTACTTTATTTAGACAAATGTATGATTAAATGGATTTAATGTTTTAAGAGTGAATAAATTAAACTAATCTAACATGAATTGGATGCGACAAAATTGGGGAATACAAATTATCAAATGAGAAGGCCTAGGGATTGATTTCACCTAACTTTCAATTATGATTTAACGATTTCCAATAATTCCATTTAATTTTCCCATATTTAAAAGCAAGAATCCTAATATATTCCTCTCCCCTCTCTCGAGTGCCGGCTAGAAAATAATCCTAAATTTCAATTCCAATATCTCTATTCTAAATTGCAAAACAAAAATTTATAAAAGTCTCGATTCTTGTATGGAGTAAGCTTCACAGATTTTACACTTTCTCTCAAAACGCATAAAATCTATGTTGTGTCAATCTTATGATCACGCCTAAATTTTCCTCTCTTGAGTGTCGAAATTGACTAGCATCTATTCATTCAATTATTGATCAAATAATTCAAAGCATTAAAATCATGACACAATTAAATATATGTGGAAAAATCAAAGAAATAATTATAAAATCATCACACCATACTAGATTCGGTTACATCAAACTCCTAGATAATTTGATGATATAATAAATGAAAATCATACAAATTATAATAAATAACATAAGGAAAATAATAGAAAAAACTAGTCTTTTGGATAGATCTTCAATCTTCTTCCTTGATGTTGTTCCTCCTTTCTTTTTGTGTCTTCAATTTTTGCCTCTTTCAAATTGTGTGGTTGAATCCTTCAATCTTGCCCCCTTCCATCCTTCTTGAAAGTAGGTCTTTTAAACGGTATTTATAGTATCTTGAAGTTATTGGACGAATAAGGGTTGAGTTGGGCCAAGAAAAGATTCCATAAATATAAAATCCCGTTTTTCCACATAGGCAGCGCCTCGGCGCCCATCTTGGGTGCTGTGGCACCGCTTATTCTATTAATTTTCAGCATCTTGGGCACTGCGGCCCCCAATGTGGGCGCCACGGTGCCCACTTCGGGTGGAAAATGTAGTTTTTCCCTCATTCAGTATTTTTGCCATAACTTTTTTGTCCGATATCCGATTGAGGTGATTCAAGATGCGTTGAAAATGTAACTCAAAATGCTATAATTTCCTTCAAACATCATTTTCCAATTTGATCGTTTGCTATGTCAGAAATAGGTCTCAATATGAAACTGAAATTCTGGAGCATAACTTTTCGATTGGAAATAGATTTGTGATCACATTTTGCCTAAATTTGATCCTTTTGACATCTTTCTGTTGGAAATTATGTTGGTGGAATGATACCGGGTTTTCTCATACTAGTTTATAATATTAGTTAATTACACAATAAACTAAATTATCATAAATCACAATATATTAATCTAATTTAGAACTAAATTATATTAAGTTATGTAAAACACGTTGATTTAATAAATCTAAGCGGGAAAGCTGAAAATTAACAGAAATTTCAGAGAACAAAAAAAAAATAATAAATAAATTAACTACATGCTTATAACTTCATATAAACTTTTAACTCGAGGCCTGTGTAAACACAGTGTCCTTAAAACAGATTCGCCCTCTCACCGTACGTGCTTGAGTTTTAATTCGAGCGTCTGTTTTCAGGATACAACGGTATATAGTAGAATCTGAGCACCGCAGATACTACTTTGACAAACTAATCTAGTATCTAAACAATATCACTAGAAGAACAAGACCTTACTGGACAAAGAATGCAGAAAAGAAGAAACTGTGTATGCAGGAATGTAGGTGAGATTTTCGAGTATGTTAGATTGCTGGAGAATGAGCCTTTTTATAGGCGTAATGCCTATTAACACTGTGACCATTGGGAGTCCATTGGAGTTTTTGCAGTTTCAGAAACTTAAAAGTTATTGGAGAAAGTAAAAAAATTTTACAAAACATGGGTCTTCGAAGGGGCGAATTTTGCCTTGTTCGGTCCGACACTCGTGTGCGCAGGTCACGCATGCACTCAAGTTCAAGGTTCGAAAGCTATTTCGGTCAGAGATTTACACCCCCCTGCGCGCGCACATGGAGAGAGCCTTTATGCTACACATGATTACACCATTCCAAAGTGTAGGCATATATAAAGTGGTTCATGCTTTCTTCGTTTTCCTATGTGAGACAAATGTCACTTTTCTCATATAAACCATCTTCTAATGACCAACTTTGAGCTCCAATTTCTCATTCATTCGTTAATCAATTTTGGTAAGTAAATATATGGTTTCGATGCTCTCACGGAGGAGAATACAGATCAACTTTGATCTTCTAAATTGGACCAACGGGTCCCACTCAAACTTATGCCAAAAGTGACCCATTTACTCATTTTTCCAAAAATCCCCCACATGAATGAAAATTGGGAGAGACACGGAAACGTGACACGATAGACTTGGTGATAAAGTTCAATTGTTGAAACCTGCATAGGATAGGTAGGTATTACCCTTTGAACCTTCACTTGTGAAAGTATATTTACTTTACTAGTTGACCAGTAGACGCGTTGTCCTTGAACTGTTCTGTCGTTTGTGTAAACGGTGATATATTCCACGCAAGATTCTTCCTAACACAATTCAGTTCTCATTATTATATTCGTTTTGACCATGAACATACGCCTGGTTCTGTGAGAGTTTCTAAGAATTGAGCCCCACACAATTCTCTTAGAAGCGGCCCCACTTATTTTTTACATAGGTGATTTCTTATTACAAGTAACCCGCATTACTTGGCTCGATTTACGATGCATAAGAATCATTAAAAGCCTACTGCTTATCCTTCATCCTTACGTGCATCACTATTACATCATAGGAATGGACATGAGGTAACATCCCTCACAGTGATTCAATCAAGTCTTTACAATTAAGTTGTCTCTTTGAACCTAGATCTTGGGATCTCCAGTCAACTAGGTTGGGTTTCCTTTGTATTGACTTATCCGTCCTAGGGCTTAAATCCCATTACTCTCGATGATTTTCCAACTAACTCTCTATTTAACCCTTTGGTTAGCGGATTCGCAATGTTATCTTTTGACCTTACATAGTCAATAGTGATAATTCCAGTTGAGAGTAGTTTACTTATGGTATTGTGTCTACGACGCATATGTCTAGACTTACCATTGTACATGTTACTTTGTGCCCTTTCTGTTGCTGATTGACTATCACAATATATGCAAAATGCTGGCACAGGTTTTGACCATCTTTGAATATCCTCTAAGAAGTTGCACAACCATTTGGCCTCTTCATTTGATTTATTTAGAGCTATAAACTCAGATTCCATCGTAGATCTGGCTATAACCATTTGCTTAGAAGATTTCCATGATATGGCAGCACCTCCCAATGTGAATACAAATCCACTGGTGGATCTTGAGTCTTTTATATCAGATATCCAATTAGCATCACTGCGTCCTTCAATGACTGCTAGACTTCTTGTATAGTGCAGTCCAAAATTACGAGTATATCTAAGGTACCTCAGTACTCTTATTATTCATCTCCAGTGATCAGCTCCTAGATTACTCGTATATCTACTCAGTTTACTAACTGTGTAGGCTATGTCTGGTATTGTACAACTCATCAAGTACAACAGACTTCCAATAATTCTCGAGTATTCTACTTGAGGGATACTTTCACCTTTATTTTTAGATAGATGCTGACTTGTATCTATATGTGTTTTAGCTATCCCGGAATCATTCTTACTAAACTTTTCTAAAATTTTGTTCACATATTGTGATTGGCTTAGAATGATCCCATCTGATGTTCGTGAAATTTTAATTCCAAGTATAACATCAGCAAATGTCATATCTTTCATGTCAAATCTCAAATTTAATAGATTTTTAGTGGATTTAACCATCTTATCGTTATTACCAACAATAAGCATGTCATCAACGTAAAGACATAAAATGACATAACCATTTTCAGTGTTTTTAACATAAACACATTTGTCACACTTGTTGATTTTAAATTCACATTCCATCATGACATTGTCAAATTTTTCGTACCACTGTTTTGGAACTTGTTTCAAGCTATACAATGACTTTACCAATTTGCAGACTTTCTTTTTCTGTCCTGGTGATGAAAACCCCTCGAGTTGTTCCATATAGATTTCTTCATCTAAATCTCCATTCAAAAATACAGTTTTAACATCCATTTGATGTATTTCAAGATTTCGCAGAGTGACGATTGCAAGTATGATCCTAATAGATGTTATTCTTGTCACTGGAGAATATGTATTGTTAGGAAAATGTATAATTGGCAATCTGTGACCAAATGACCTATTTGTCAAAATTGTAAAGTCAAGGACCAAATTGTAAAGGTCTAATAGTTCAGGGACTAAAGTTGCAATTTAGCAAAGTTCATAGCATAGGTCTAGGGTATAGTGGGATGCTTTGAAGATGCAAACGGCGCATTGATTTCTCTAGAGTTTCGCCCTGACCTTGCTCGAGCCTAAATTGCAGAATAGACGTCGCTAGAGTTTCGCTGAGCTGTCGCTCGAGCGAAGGTGCGTCGCTCGAGTTTCGCCAGCACCTCACTTGAGCGACGGTGTTATCTGGCCTTTGGTAATTAATGCCTCACGAATTTTTAACGCTCCATATTACCAAATTCAACCTACTATATAAACAAAACGTCCGATTTTCGTTAAAAACCTTTGGCAAACATTCAAACAGGAATTCCTCTCAACTTCCAAAGGATTAAGAACCTAATATTCATTCTTTTCATCTTTTAACTCTCATGGTTCTTTGAATAAAAACATCAACTCGCTCAAAATCAAAACACCCTTTCATATCTCCATATCAACTTCCAGAAGATCGTCAGTTTGAAGATCCGAGAAGGGAATTGCTTGAAGAGCTGGAGTGCTTGGTGATTCACGGGAGGTAGAAGATATTCAAGGCTTGGATTTTGGCGCAGATCTGCAAAATCCAGGATAGCTGTGGTCGATACAGTAAGGAGGTCAGAGTATTGTTAGAATCAATAATGTCTGGCGTACTGTAAGTCAATATCTTCTATAGTGGATCTCTACTGGCTTGTGCTACCCAGTTGGGTTTTCTCTGTCAACATTTTGTGGCGTTTTTACTGGTTTTTGTTATTTACTTTTCAACCGGTAATTCAACTTAGGTAGATAAAGTATGTGAATGAATGTGGACAATGCATAATTTATGTGACTTGTTACATAAGTTAATTAATTGCCTTAATTCCGCATAGACACCTATTCACCCCCTCTAGGTGTTGGTTGGGTCGAACTATAGCTTTTTCATATATCAAAGTAATCAAGGGCTTCGCATTGTCTGTAACCTTTTATTACTAACCTGGCGTTGTACTTTTCGATAGTTCCATCTGCTTTCATTTTTTTTTTTGAAAATCCATTTGTAGTTTAGTGGTTTACTTCCTGGAGGAAGATCCACTAGCTCCCATGTATGATTTCGAAATATGGAATCTATTTCACTTTTAATGGCATCTTTCCATTGAGGTCCTTCCGATGAGTTCACAGCTTCTTGATAGCTTTGAGGTTCACTTTCTAGCATATAGGTTAGAAAATCAGGACCATAAGATTTTTCTGTCCTTTCCATTTTGCAATGACTTGGTTTAACCTCAATTTCCTCTTCTAACTCTTGGTCTTGACTATTTTCAGCCGTAGTCTCATATGTCCATTTAGAAGAGCTTGTTTCCTCTTTACACTTGTATGGGAAAAAATATTCAAAGAATGAAGCATTTCTTGATTTCATTATCGTGTTTTTGTGTATCTCTGAAATTTTAGAATCATACGCAAGAAATCGATAAGCACTACGATTATGTGCATAGCCAATAAAGATGCAATCTACGGTTTTTGGGCATATCTTTACCTTCTTTGGTGTTGGGACAGCCACTTTAGCAAGACACCCCCACACTCGTAAATATTTATAGGAAGACTTTCTTCCTTTCCATAATTCATAAGGACTCTTTTCCATTTTCTTTCGGGGCACCTTATTTAAAAGATAATTTGCTGATAACACAGCTTTTCCCCACATGTTCTGAGGTAACCTAGAACTTATTAGCATTGCATTCATTATTTCCTTTAATGTACGATTTTTACGTTCAACAACACCATTTTGTTGCGGTGAGTAAGGTATAGTGATTTCATATATGATTCCGTGTTGCGCACAGAATTCAGCAAACGGTGCTTCATACTCACCACCTTGATTGCTTCTCAACACCTTAACTTTCTTATTGAGTTGCGTTTCAATTTCATTCTTATAGAGAATAGATTTCTCTATAGCTTCATCTTTATTTTTGAGCAAATACACATAACAGTATTTAATGCGATCGTCGACGAAAGTAGTGAAATACTTATTGCCGCCTCTTGTTTGTACAAATTTTAAATTACATATGTCACTGTGAATTAAATCAAGTGGTTCTGTGTTTCGTTCGATTGATTTAAAGGATGACCTTGTCAATTTTGCCTCAACACAAGTTTCACACTTATGTTTGGAATCAATGTGGAACTCGGGTATACAATTCAAGTTAACTAGTCTACGTAAAGTATCATAGTTAACATGTCCTAATCTACCATGCCATAGATTGGAAGACTCAAGCAAGGAAGCAGAAGAGTTTGCTTTATTCATTTTTGGTTTAACAACCATTACATTCAATTTAAACATACCATCGGAAACATTACCTTTTCCGACAAACATTCCACTCTTAGACAAAATAACTTTGTCTGACACAAATATAATGTGAAAGCCATGCATATTCAAAAGCAACCCGGACACTAGATTTTTGCAAATTTTTGGCACATACAGCACATTGTTAAGAGTAAGCTCTTTTCCCGAGGTCATCTTCAGAACAACCTTTCCTTGACCCTTGATCACAGAAGTTGCTGAATTTCCGATGAACTACTTCTCTCCATTCTCAATTGCTTCGAATGTAGCAAATAACTCTTTATCAGAGCACACGTGTCTTGTAGCACCGGTGTCAATCCACCATTCTTTTGGATTTGAACCTACCATGTTCACTTCAGAAATTACGGCTGTGAGATTGATTTCAGACACATCATGTGCCATGTAGTCAACCATATTTGCTTCTTTCTTCTTCTTCTTTGGCAATCTGCACTCCGAAGACTTGTGGTATACTTTGTCACAATTGAAACATTTTCCTTGAAATTTCTTCTTAGAAATTCCACCTTTCGGTCCTAGCTTTGTCCCTTTGCCACCGAATGACCCAAACTTGTTTTTGTGGGTCTTACTATTTTGACCATGCTCCACAACATTGGCTTTAGCCACACCAGGATTGAACCACTTCTTTTCGGAACCTTTATTGTCTTCTTCAATTTGAAGTCTAACAATTAGTTCTTCAACGTTCATTTCCTTTCGTTTGTGTTTCAGATAATTCTTGAAATTTTTACACGCGAGGGACAATTTTTCAATAATTGCAGTCACTTGAAAAGTTTCACTCAAACTCATCCCTTCAGCATGAATCTCGTAAAGAATCACTTGGAGTTTTTGCACTTGATTGATAACTATTTTGTAGTCCACTATCTTATAGTTTAGGAACCTGCCGACAATGAACTTTTTAGCTCCGACATCCTCAATTTTATATTTTCGGTCCAAAGACTCCCACAACTCCTTAGTAGTTTTCATAGTACTATACACATTGTACAACAAATATGCTACACTGTTCATAATATACTTTCGGCACAAGAAGTCCAAATGCTTCCACGCATCAAGTGCACTAACTACTTGCACATCTCCTTCACCCTCATTGAGTTTTGGAGCAGTCTCAATCAAGAATCTCGCAAGATTTAAGGTGGTCTGATAAAATAGCATTTTCTGTTGCCATCTTTTGAAATTCAAGCCATTGAATTTCTCCGATTTTTCTCCATGATTAACCGGCACAGTTGGAGCCATAGTTTGACTCACAACATGACTTGGCAACTTAGCCACGGTCTGTGCCATAACGGAGCTTGGCTCTTGAGCCACAGTAGAACCCACAGCCTGATTTCCAACATTAGCAGTTTGGGTTACATCCTTGTTGGTTGGTCTGGTAGCCATTTCTGAAAATGAAACAAATATTAGTTTCTAATAAACAACTTGTTTATTTCAATAAAATAAAATAAACAATTTATTTACTACCAATGTGTATAGAATCTGTTTTAAATTTGTTGAAAATTATGTTGGTGGAATGATACCAAGTTTTCTCATACCGGTTTATAATATTAGTTAATTACACAATAAACTAAATTATCATAAACCATAATATATTAATCTAATTTAGAACTAAATTATATTAAGTTATGTAAAACATGTTAATTTAATAAATCTAAACGGGAAAACTGAAAATTAACAGAAATTTCAGAGAACCAAAAATAAAAATAAAAATTAACGACATGCTTATAACTTCATATAAACTTTTAACCCGATGCCTGTGTAAATACAGTGTCCTTAAAACAGATTCACCCTCTCACCGTACATGCTTGAGTTTTAATCCAACTGTTTCTCAGGATACAACGGTATATAGTAGAATCTGAGCAGCGCAGATACTACTCTGACGAACTGATCTAGTATTCGAACAATATCACCACAAGAACAAGACCTTACCGAAAAAGGAATGCAAAAAAGAAGAAATTGTGCATGCAGAAATGTAGGTGAGATTTTCGAGTGTGTTAGATTGTTGGAGAATGAGCCTTTTTGTAGGCATAATGCCCATTAACATTGTGACCATTGGGAGTCTATTGGAGTTACTGCCCATTAACACTGTGACCATTGTGAGTCCATTGGAGTTTTTACAGTTTCAGAAACTCAAAAGTCATTGGAGAAAGTAAAAAAAAATTGCAAAACATGGGCTCTCCGAAGGGGCGAATTTTGCCTTGTTCGGTCCGACATTCGTGTGCGCAGGTCGCGCACGCACCCAAGTTCAAGGTTCGAAAGCTATTTTGATCCGAGATTTGTACCCTCCTACGCGCGCAAGTGGAGAGAGCCTCTATGCTATACATGATTACATCATTCCAAAGTGTAGGCATATATAAAGTGGTTCATGCTTTCTTCATTTTTCTATGTGGGACAAATGTCACTTTTCCCACATAAACCATCTTCTAATGGCCAACTTTGAGCTCCAATTTCTCATTCATTCATTAATCAATTTTGACAAGTAAATATATGGTTTCGATACTCTCATGGAGGAGAACGCAGATCAACTTTGATCTTCTAAATCGGACCAATGGGTCCCGCTCAAACTTATGCCAAAAGTGACCCATTTACTCATTTTTCCAGCACTTTCCTCATCCAATTGATTCCTAACACTCTCGGATCTTGATGGCAAAGTTTGATACAAGTTTGGATTATTTACATTTTAATCCCTGAACTTTGGATCTTTTACAATTTGGCCCATTCTCTCCAATTTTGCCAACTTTTGCTTAATTCCTCCAATTTCATCAATCTACATCACAACATCAAAACACACATTAAAACATTCTAAAACACTCTCAAGAGTAGCAAAATAACAAATTAGGTGACATAAATATCATGAGTGTAGATCACTCATCAAATACCCCAAAACTTAATATTTTGCTTGTCCTCGAGCAAACACAAACTAAAGAAAATAACAAGCAAACACACAAACTCAATTAAAGCACATAAGATCACTTAAAAACACATTGTGCTAGACACCTTGCCTTCACAGCTCAGGATTGAAAACATAGTGTCAAATTCACGAATCACTTCAAAGTTATAATGCACAAGCTAAATTCCCGCTTACTCGATGCAAAACGGGTGTGTTTGTGAAGAGTTATGTGCAATGCTATAAAATAATAAGTTGATTCAATTCTCGACCTTAAAAGTCAAATATTTCCTTATTTCGCTCGTGGGATTACATACCCCCAAATTTATTTATTTTTTCTCTTCCCAATGGTGTAATCTAAAATTAATTTTTAATACTAATCTCTTACACCACTCAAGTTTGGCTAGACATCACTAATTGCAGTTCATCATGTCAACAAATGAAGATTCTCCTTATTTTTGACCGCATCAACCTCTAAGAATCAATCAAGTTACTAACCCTTTATCAAAGGTTTAATTCTCTAAAACAAGTGTTCGGGGCTTAATCAAGGCATGTGAATTCCAATTTTTTTTTCAGATATAAATTTTATTCCTTAATCATCCTTTGTGCTAACGTCCCTCCCTTAAACTTTCTAAATGACCTTTGTAACGAGTTTTAGGCCGATGACTCCTAAATCAGACGACTTTAGGGCACCAGATTTTAAACCCCTACAGGCTTAATCACTTGAGTCATAAAGGCTACGAAGAGACAATTCACAGTGAGATTATTAAAGTTGTGTTCATTGGGATCTTTTTTTTTATGCAATGATTAGTGCAATACCCCTTATTAAACATTTATTCTCGAAAATTGACCTCTAACTTAAGGCTTTCACCCAATTCTCATCCTATTCATCTCAGACAATCCACAAAAAATTTAGCACACATGGAATCCACATATATCTCTAAGTTTCCCTGCAACAGCTTAACCTACCAAGCAGCCTATATTTGGTTTAAGGATATAATGATGTTTAAAGGTTATTTGGATTTAGCATCTAAGTTCTTTTATTCAACCTATAAACATGAACAACCTACTCATGCCCAACGTCACAATCAACTCAAGTGCATAAATATTTTCCATTTCACATGAATAAGCAAAAATCTAACTTGAACACATAACTCGTCCACAATTCATAAAATAACACATGTTCTTAATTACACAAATCAATACCTGCAAGGCTATCTAACTCACACAAGTATGCAAAATAATAAAAAAAAATCATTTTTTTTAACAATGCACACAATTAAGAAATTAAAAACAAAACACACAAATAAAATAAAATAAAATTTTTTTTAAAAATGCAAACAATTCACACAATAAAAAAAAAAAAAGGCAATTCTAGACAATTTATAGTATACTCCCCCCCTCCCCACACTTAAACTAAACATTGTCTCCAATGTTAAATTAAAAGAAAATGAGGAGGACTTCCCCGAATTGTCTGAATTGCCAATGACGGTATGTGCTCTGACGTTGAATTTGATGGACGCTTCTTCTAGCTTTTACCCCAAAACTTGAGATTTTTCATGTTCTCCTCATCAAAGTTGGTATGATTGTTCCGCGACGTCATATTCCTAAAAAATCAAATTTAGATATTAAATACATGGAACAAGTGTTACTTAGCTAAAACATCAAATAACCAACTTGACTACTTATCAACCTAAGGGAAGACGGGATATGGTTGATGAATTTCTAAATAGAAATTATAAAATAACTGAAACTATCATATTAATCAAAAATAGAAAACGAAATAAAAATAAAAATAAAATAAAATGCTTGGGTTGCCTCCCAAGAAGCGCTTCTTTATAGTCATTAGCTTGACTTTGGCAATTGTTACTTAGCTCAAACATAAAATAACCAACTTGACTACTTATAAACCTAAGGGAAGACAGGATATGGCTGATGAATTTCTAAATAGAAATTATAAAATAACTGAAACTATCATATTAATCAAAAACAGAAAACGAAATAAAATAAAAATAAAATAAAACGCTTGGGTTGCCTCCGATATATATTTATTAGATATAGCCTCAAACTTATCCAATTGAAGGCGTTTCATATAAGCGTCACTGTTTCAAACTTTCATATAAGATAAATTGAGAATATTGCCTTTCCTTAGCTCGTATAGAATTATGTTAACCAACTTAGACGAGACATGATTTAGTGTGTAGCACACTGCAATCAGTGCATGACTCCAAACAATTTTAGGAGATTTGCATGGCTCATTTTTAATTGGACTATATCTAATAGTTTATGATTCCTCCATTCAGATACACCACAATGTTGCGGTGTATATGGAGGATTTCACTGCAAGAGAATCTCATTCTCTCTTAGATAATCTAAATTTTATCTTTAAGATATTCTCACTTCGATCGGATCTTAATGTGAGGGTATCTTTACCTATTTGTTTCTCTACTTCTAACTTGAATCCTTTGAACATTTCAAGAACTTCATGCTTGAATTTCTTCAAGTATACATGACAATTGATGACATAAGAGAAACCTTATCTGACATTAATTGACATGAGTCCATATACATCACTATGTATTATGCCAACATTTATGCAGACTTATTCCTTTTCAAGTAAAAGGAGATTTGGTCATTGTACCAAGTAGGCATGATATGCACTTGTCAAACGATTCAAAATCAACTGACTCCACATATACATCTCTATGTAATATTGGAATTACATTTCATCTATATGACCAAGTCTGCAATACTAGATTTAGGTATTATTTAGATTATCACTTTTATGCCTTTTAATTTCTATACTCATTATAGAATCCTTAGTATTTAGAATATAAATGTTATTTTGTAACTTATCATAACTATTAAGATCTTAATCAAGATAAGCAGGAACAACAATTGTCCTTAACATTAAAATAGTTTATGTCTGAACATGAAATTCATTTTAATGTTCCAACTATGGTGGGTACAAAGCAACATTTCTCTAATTCCATCACTAAGCCAAAAGGCAATGGTAAGAAGTATACTCCTCTAGGCAATACGGCAACCTTTGATCATGTTCATCGTGTAGGTCAACTTCTCCTTATTGCAGTGGTCTACTTCTATTTAGTTTCTCCATATTTGTATAAATATGAAATCTATATCTGGTATCAAATACTTAAGGAACTCGTGACGTAGACGTAAGCCATGCAATATTTCTTTCAATGGCCTTTCATTCTATAATGAAACCAAAGGTCATTAGATTTGGTATTGTCCTTCGCTTTGACAGTCTTAACCATATTAGACTCTTTCACAAAGCCCTTTTAAACTTCCTCTTAATATCCTTAGAGTAATTAATGCTTGCCCACTACTAACTTTGATATTGGGTTTAACAGTTTTAAGCATGTTAAGCAACTTAATAATTGTGCATTGGAGTTTATTCACGTTAAATTCATAATTAGTTGTCAATAACTTTCTCTGACAGAGATTGCAGAACCAAGTCACTACTTAATTCATGATCTATGATTGAAGTCAATTAAGTCATTTCTCAATGTCAATCATCTTCAGTGTCTAAGCATCGACTGAAGATTACTCTGTCATTTTGCACCGATATAGTTGTTTGGAAGTCTCATATCCTTCCATACATGATTATTATCATACAACTCTTTGT
This sequence comes from Olea europaea var. sylvestris, assembly GCF_002742605.1. Lineage (NCBI taxonomy): Eukaryota > Viridiplantae > Streptophyta > Magnoliopsida > Lamiales > Oleaceae > Olea > Olea europaea. The sequence continues at coordinate 28,703,411 of NC_036247.1, read as the reverse complement.
AATGAAGAATTATGTGTTAACATCTATACTTTCAAGTTGTTTTTGTAACTCAGGTGACATAGTTGCAAGCATCACATGTGTGCAATACTATTTTATCACTGTGTTTATTATAGTAGCCACATTTTCCTTAGTAGAGTCATCACCAGGTGTTTCTGGAAAATGGCTATTTAAGGGCAACCAACTTTCTCATGCCTGAGAGGAATTCTCAAATTTCAGTGTCAATCAAGAAGATTTAATTTGGTTGTTGGCATCCAATATGCCTCTCAAATACACATGGTTACTCACTATTCAATAAGTATAAATGACGAAAAGAAAAAGAACAATATATAAAATGTATCAATTAATTTAACATGGACTTTTATTTATGCTTCCACTATATAACTCAAAGTTATGACCCTCTCACATAAATTTATGGAATTCATACTTGACTCCCAGTGGACTGAGATCCCATCTGTTATATCAAGACCTTGAGTATACTCAACAAGCCTCAATAAAACATTTGGGTAGATACTATTATCAATTGCATCTCCATACAACCCTCAAATCGTTAAGCTGACAACTTTTTATCATTACACAACTCATGTGTTAGCTTAATATGCCTCTAAGTTTTATCTCCTTTAGTGTACTCAACAAGAGATAAAACTTTAGTTAAGTCGAACCCATCATTCAGAAATATCTAATATTTCATAGTGTCAAACATATCCCTAATAGACCAGCCTTGAGTATGCTCAACAAGTTGAGACAATTTAGGACTCTGATTTTTTACTATAATGATGGAAGGCGAAAGTAAAATATGACTTTTTTTTTTCTTTTTTTTTTTGCACTCAAAGTCTCATCGTAACAATTATATATATTTTATTATACATATACCATGCAAATAAACATATATATAATATAATATATTAGTGTGGACGATTATGAGCTTTTACTATCTAGTCTTCCCGAGCCATAAGAAAGACTAGTTGGTCAATTTCTAGGGAGTATAGCATTGATCAGTATCAATACACCATCTCTATTGTCTCCTCATCTTCTTATTTCTTCAATTAGTTCAACTGCAATCTATATCCTATACTAGTTAGCATGCAAACATAAATGAAATTGGACTAGCAGCCCCATAGTGACAATAATAATAACGGACTCGCAGGTCCAAAATGATTAAGAGCTCGCAGACCCATAATAATAACAATAATAACGGGCTCGTAGGCCCAAAATAATTAAGAACTCGCAGGCCTACAAAACGACAAGAATAAAAATCAACCATTCAACAAATTCATATGGTCGAGTCTATAATCGTCGACTAATAATACATTCATCACATAAATGTAGGCTAATATAATATCTAATATTATATGCAAATACGTTTCAAGAATCTAGCAATTCAGGTCGTCTAAACTCTTTTAGACAAATGGATTGGAACAATTAAATAATTAATTGATCATATTAATCAATTAATTTAATTAGCAGGCATATTTAATTAAAATCGAATTTTAATTAAATATCGAATTAGAGTCCAACTCTAATTCCACAATTAAATGGCGAAATTATTTAATTAAAATCAAATTTTAATTAAATTTCAAATTAGAGTCCAACTTTAATTTCAAAATCTAATGCGGTTGAGTTTAATTAAAATCAAATTTTAATCAAATAGTAAAATTAGAGTCCAACTCTGATTCCAAGATCTCAGGGCAAACTTATTTAATTAAAATCAAATTTTAATTAACAACGTATTAGAGTCCAACTCTAATTTTTAAGGGGGGAAAATAAAATTTAGGGTAAGACAATTTAATTAAAATCAAATTTTAATTAAATATCAAATTAGAAGCCAACTCTAATTTCTAGAATATATTCGGGTGAGTAATTAATTAAAATCTTATTTTAATTATGTATTAAATTAGAGTCCAACTCTAATTTAAATTGAATTAATATTTTAATCCAGGATAACATTCCTAAATAAAATAAAATTCAATTTAGGGGTCAAAGTTTAATATTTAAGTTAAAATAATATTTTAACGAAAGTATTGAAAGTCGTCAATTTTAAATAAAATTTCACTTTGGGCCAACTTAATAAATATAGGTCAAACCCAATTAAAAAAAAACCCAACTTTAAAACCATTTAATATTTATATTCAAAACCCCGATTGAAAATTGCAAGTTGACCCGATAATGAAATAAAAAACAAGTCCCTCAATTTTGAAAATTGCACGACAAGCCCTCCATTAAAATTTGCAAAATGACCCTAGAGACTTAATTGCAAGTAGGGGCTCGCAATTTCATAAATTGCACAAGAGCTCCCGCCTACACATCTTCCTCCCCCAACTGCTGAAACCCTAGGAACCAATTCTTTTTTTTTTTTCTATTTAGTTTCTCTCCCCCCCCCTCCCTGACGCCGACAGTGACACCGGCGCCTGTTAACCAAGTTGCGGCAGGGAGCCGCCTTTTTGACAGCTTTTTGCCGCGTGCAACAGGAGCTGTTACTGCTGTTCGGCAGGGCTGCTGCAAATACAGCAACGATGCTCGTCGCTGCCCGTGGGCATCGCTACTTGCTGCCGCCACGCTTTTCGTTCTAGCAATTTCAATCTGTCGCCTACAACTGTCTAATTGTCCAACTTCCAATGGTGATCCACACAAAAAACAAGATTGCAGTGTTAGGATTTTCTTCTTGTACTAGCAAGAATAATGAATTATCTGCAGATTTTAAAAACTCTAGTCATATTTATATAAGCTCAAACGAGCTTGGCGTGATCCGATCTAATATTTAATTAACCTCTTTAATTAAATCCGGTCCGTGAACTAATTAATCCAAAATAATTAATTCAGACCTATAAATATGCAACCCAATTAATTAATTTATCCAACGCTTGTAAAATTAATTAATTGATAAATTACAATATTCTAGTTCTCTTTTGTGTGAGACCCATCAGGTTCCCGATCACGATGCCTAACGACGTGAAATATTATTTAATCTAATCAAAATTGATAAATTAAAATACCCTTTTAATTTATCACCAATTCACACTCGTCGTTCCAGATTGACATCTAGCAATGTGTCAGGGCAATACATGTTACGGAAAATGTCACATGGTATGACAAAATCAAACTCGTTCGTTTACCATAAAACTATAATCTCTTCGTCAATATGATCTGATCAATTACGAGATATGAAAGTGTGTCAATCTCAATTATTGATCATATCTGTCACTCCACTATTAAGTCAATATAAGTCGAAAACTCCTTTTCGACTTATGAGTACACCTTGGCCAAGGATTTCATTATAGACTTGATTGAATGAAATGCAGATTATAATCTCTTACGATCTAAGAGTGATGAATCCCTGTTGATCATTCACAACCTTCATACGATTTTTGACATACCAGAACGACGCCGTATTAACGGCCCTTGGTAGAGCAACGTCCAATACCGTCAAAGCATGACTATCCTCATATAAGGTACTATGACGACCTCAAGTCAAAGGACCAACCACACTACCAAACGTTAGAGATTAACCATTGACACTTAGAGAGTTATCTATGTGAAATCTTTAGGCGGGTCTCCAATGTTTTATTTTATAACAAAATATCCACGTATTCATTCAAGTGTCACCACACTTTAGCTTGTGAGATCAGCTACTTACTTCACAAGTAAGAAATGTCACACGTGATGGTCTATCCGTAATAACGATATCCGTATCTCATTATTACTTACGGCCATGGACGATTCAAGATTTAATCATATGTAATTTGTATCTCACAATCACAACTCTTTGTGATTAACAAATTACGAAGATTTGAATCTACGGACTCTATTATTTCATTTAATTGTCTATTAATTAAATAATAGATCTGCCATTAAATCGCATTAATTATATATTAAAAGAATTTATGTCCAAGGTTAACTGGACTTAGGGCACAACACTTAAACAACACAGATTTTTAATTTTTTAATTTCAGTATATCTGTCATTTACTGAACGTGAGTTCTTCAAAAAGGTACCAAGAACTTATCCTAATGATCGAGAAATATAGCTCAAAAATAAGTTGAAAGAGGTGACAGCCATGAATTAGATTTACTAAACACATTTCGTGCAATCATTTTTATCTTGTTATTGTGACCTTATCGTTTAGTGATTTTATAATTGAAAGGTGCATAAGAAGTATGCCTTGAGTACTTGGAAAATACCAAGAACATTTCCTAATATTTAAGAACAGTAATGCGATGTTAATGCTCAAACTGAATCAATGAAATGAACCAGCAATTAAATTTTCTTTTGTTTTGTTGTTTTGTTTTTGAGTTATGTTGCTTTAATGGGGTTTGCAGCACCTATGTAGCTCCTTTTTTTTCAAACTACCCAATAAAATGTTGACACGTGTATCCTATTTTTAAATTCTGTTACCAACCCTATTTATGCAGCATAACTCTTTGTTTTTTCATCATGTATCTGTTGGAAAAATGAGTTGAGTGGCTTGACACTGGCATAAAATTTGAGTGGGGATCCAGTTGGTTATTTTGGAAGATCAAGATTAATTTGTGTTTTCCTTCAAGAGAACATCGAAATCATATATTTGCTTGCCAAAAATGATGTTCGGGTGAATGAGAAATTGGAGCTCAAAGTGTACCAATTGATAGGAGTTTGTGTTGGAAAGAAACCAGTTAAGGTTCGTCTTACATAAGAAAATAAAGAAGGCAAATATCACCTTATATAGGATTGCACTTTGGAAAGGTGTGATCATGTGTAGCATATATGCTCTATCCACTCGCGCTCACAAGGAGGGCAAATCATGGACCAAAATAGGCTTTGGACCTTGGAAAATTGGTCCCTTAGGAAGGCCTAGTTTTGCCAATTTTTTCTTCCAATTGACCTTTTAAATTTTAAAACTATTAAAACTCCAATAGTTACTGTCATTATATAGCATACTTATGGATAGAATTGTTCACCATTCATGGGGGTTAAACCTTTTTATGAGAACCCCTTTTTCCACTATTCCACACAAGAAGTAATACAATTTCTACATAGTTTCTTTGGTCTGCATACTTCATAGATATACAGTCCCTTGTCTGTCTGGAATTTTTTTGGTGATATTATTCCGAGTCAAGTTTTACTCGCCTTAGTAATATTTGAGGTGTTCAAATTCTATCGTTCCTCCATTTTATCCTAGGAGATACACGTCCAAACTAAACCTTAAGCACTTGCAATGAGATGATGAATCTGTTTTAAGGAAATTGTGTTCACATGCCTCGATTTCAAATTGCATTTAATTTTGATAACTTGTTTTGTTATAATTTAGATTAACTTGTTCTGTTTTATTGTAATTTAATCCGCTTTATTTTAGCTTATATTCAATAAGTTATTGCAAATTTAGTATCTAAGTTCACTGCATATCCGGTATGTGTAAATCCGGTATTTCTGTTAATTGCAAATCCATATGTATCCATCCGGTATTTGTTACAGTTACTTTTTTTTCCCTAACAGTATCTGCCCCTATGCATTGCTTGTGGGCCCAACGACCTTGGTGACGCAATTTTAATATTAGAAATGTTATTGGGATTCATTGCATTCGTTTAAATATTTTAAACTTTTTTTTTATAATTTTGATCCATAAATTTTTTCACTTAGACATGTTTGGTGGGATTAAACTTAAATTTTTAGTAGATTTTGATAAAAAATGATAAAATATGTGGTTACAAAATTATGGTTTTCATAAAACGTGTGATTAAAATTAATTGTTAACTTTGATTTAAATTAAATTTTTAATTTTAATTTCTACCAAACATAGGCTTAATGAGATTTATGATATTAATTCATTTGATTTTTGACACTATCATCAACTTCGTTTTCCACAAAAAGTCTTATTTTTAAGATAACTCACCAAGTTCGTTAAATTGATTATGGATATATAACCAGTGACTTGAGTAAATCAACAATCCATGTAGCATGGCAAAATTGTCAACAATTGGTTTATGTTGATGGTGTTATCATATTCATGTATAATTGCAAGCTTTATATCCAAAGTCTATCGTCTGTATACTATTCTTAAGCTTGTCAACCTGTGTGTTGGGGAGGCTTTTGAATGCATGATCCATCACACATAGTATCAAAGTGGGACTACTCGAACGTTGTGTTATTGTTTGCGGGAGATTAACGGCAAACGTTCCTACAGAAACAATTTGAGACCACTGCAGATGTGGCAAAGCCGTGAAAAAAAGTAGCAAAGAGGGTTGGCAAGGAGTGTAATTCATGATGAGAAAAGCTTTGAGGATGATGGAAGGCATGCATTATACAATTGAACCTATTTACATGACCATTTATTTCATAGAGGGTGGTAAGCATTGCAATGGAAATCACAATGAAGGATAATTTATATGGGTGCTTCGACATGTGCAGTGACACCGTATCAAGTGATGTCAATCGAAGGAACTAATGCTGAGCATAAGGTGAAGGTTAGTGTTCAAGGCGGTATGTACAGAGCTATTGTAGACAAACATGGGAGGGCACTGTGAATGCCTATCCATATGGGGGAGAATGAAGTGCAAATATTAGAGAAGTTGCGAGGCACATGATTAATTACAAGGACGTTAATGAATGATGTGCATAGTGAGCTCCACTACAATGTGGTGTGGCAAGATTGCTAACAATTGATTTATAACCTAAATATCGAAAGGTACACTAACAATATAATCGTATACAAGTAGAGTTGCAAGCTTCCTCTACTCATAGCGTGTGTTTGCTTATTCTTATGCATGTCAGCCCATGTAACAAGAAGGCCATCCTAGGGGAGGTTGTTGGCTCTATCTACTTAAAAAAAATGTTCAATGACTAAAGTAACACATTTTAAAATTTTGGTTACCAACAAATTTTATAAACCCTGTTACACCCCTATCGAAACCACTTCGGAAATTTCACCACTGCACTATACGAGGTGCCCACCACCAACCCGAAATGTTTCCGAAGTGATACCTTCCATCGAAACTATCCTACCTAACCGACCGAAGTGTCTTCGACGCCGAAGCGCAATGCACTCCAAGGTTCTCCTTTCGCCGTCACTTTCAGAAAGAGATTTGTGTCAAGATCCTCTCTACCCCCAAGACTTAATTGATTTGACGTCTCCAAGGGTCTAGTTGATGTGACATATCAACTTTATGTCAACTCAACTCAGGAGAAGTTATTACTCGCCCACTCTATAGACGCGGCTGATTGACACCTATGAGCAAACGCTTCACATCGTCAGATGCATATACGTGTCCCACATCCAATGGTTCTCCTCACCTATAAATACCCAAGGTTTTGACAAGAGACAAAGGTAATGCAACTCTTGCAACTTAGCTCTCCATAACAAGAAAATATATATAATCTCCTCCCACTCTCTTGCACAACCCGGGCACTGTTCCGATCACTGGATACTAATTTGACCGTCAAAGTGTATGCAGCCGCCACCACCCCAGCTGGTTTCGACCGTGTGTGTCTGACCACGTGTTGATTGTGCGTAGAGAGGATCACGTGGAGTAGCTATCAGTTGGCCATGTAGGAGGTCCAATTCACGAGGCCAACAGATTGGCGCTGTCTGTGGGAAACTTCCCATCCAAAGTTTTACATTCTTCACCGGAAAAGCCATCGAAAAGCCATTGACTTACCCTGAAAAGGGCACGTTCTTGAAAAAGAACAAAGTCGAATTACAATCCAGATTCTTATCACCCTTGAAAAAGGAGTAGATAAGATGAGTTCCAGTAATGAGGACGCAAACCCTATGATGGACGCCTCTGAATAAGAAGTGCTCCGAAACAATGTCACTCATCAAAGACCCCATCACCGATGTCGCCGAGGTGAAAGAACGACCACGCTCACTGAAGAAATAGCTCAAATAGCTGGGGGCATGAGAGAGATCGCAGCTCAGAATATAGCATTGGATGAATTCTTCATGCGAGCCCAAGGTTTTTTCAAGGCACCCAGATGCCCTAAGGATCTTACCCAACTCATGAAGTCCCTGCATCTCGTTCTCGAGGCCATATGAGCCAATACAGAGATGAGAGAGAAGTGGGTACAGAAGTCACATCCTATGTACAAGGGAGCTAGCCAGCAAAACGCAATTGGGGGACAATTTTCCACCAGAATATGAAGCACAAAGGCCAGTCAGTGTCTTTGACCGGATAGGACAGGACCCTAGTAATAGGGTTTGTTCAGTGGAGAAATCAATTCGACAAGGGGAAGAGCAAGAACAAGCACCCCTTCCACCTAGAAATATGATATGATCCAGGAATCGAGCCCGACGAAGGCAAGTGCGAGACGAGACCCGTTGATAGTCGATGGCGGACCAATGACGTGATCAAGGGCAAAGCAAGTTAAACAAGCGATGGGATTGCTTGTTCAAGAGACCATTGATGGAACCATGTTCGCGACTCAAAATGGAGCAACTTTCATGTTCGGGTCAAAGGCCGAATCAACTTGAATCAATTTGTTATCAAACGACGAAAGCAAAGGCTGAAGACAACACCATGCGGCCGCACAGGCAAAATCACATGCGACCACACACATGCATACCGAAAACCAAAAGTGCAATTTCAGTTGAACCATGCAACCGCATGGATTTACACCATGCAGCCGCACAGGCCAAAAATTTAGCGAATTTTTCAATTTTGGCAATTTTCCATATTTTGTTAGATTTTGATTCTTTTCCATATTTTGGAGATTATGCTCGACTTTTGCACGATTTTTACCTAGGTTTTAAGTTTAGTACAAATAGGAGTTTCCATTCAATTGTTGAAAAACCTTTGACATTATTGATATTGAATTAAAGTAAGGCGTATTGTCTTCTCTTCATCGTTCTTCATTGAACAATTTCAAACTTATCAAGTGTTAACTTGTGGCGTTCAAACAACCAGATTTAATTCTTGGATTGCGTGATCAAGGGGTCTTTCAAGCGTCGTTCTTGTTGGATTTTTTGGTTCGACTTTCTTTTGGGTTAATCCTAAACTTTGGATTAATTTAGCTTTCTTCGGTTCGTCAATCTCGTTGTGGGTTTCGTAGTCAACGTTGCTACGGGGTTCGCATCAAAATAGGAAGGAGAGAAGGAACTTAGTTGATTGGGATAGCTGAGGAGGAGCACCTCCACCTCCCCAAAACATGCAAGATGATGGGGACTCCGAAGGGCCGTGTTAATCTTACGAGATTGATGATGATGATGATAATCTCCATTTCTCAAGGGAGATCTGAGTATAAAGGAAAAGGGGACCCGGAGAAGCGCCTCACAAAGTACATAACACAGATGAGTCTCAGGGGAGCCTTGCCTGCTTTGAAATGCAAAGCCTTCCACCTAACCCTGGCCAGAGCCGTCGAAGTGTGGTACAGCAGGCTACCTCCCCTGAGCATTAGGAGTTGGCCAGAGCTTAAAAAGGCCTTCTTGAACGAGTACCTCTCAAGTAGAGAATGAGAGGCCCCAGTGCAATGCCTACAAGATATGAGACAAGCCCTTGGAGAAACGCTGAAAAGCTACCTCGCCAGGTTTACGAACGAGATCACCTACTCTGAACAGGTCACTAACAGAGAAGCCCTTTCAACTTTTAAAGGCGGCGTCAACATGAACACTTTGTTCTGGAGGGATGTACGTAGCAAGAATCCTACCACTTATGACAAACTAGTGGAAATAATGAGAGTTGATATCGTTAGTGAAGAGATGATTGATCATCGAAATCGTGCCGCCTGGGGACTTCCTCTGCCTCAGAGGTAGGTAGGTCGAGGACCCGCAGCGCACCTTGTCACCCAGCAATGGACCCAGGCAGGGCATACAATAGCTCCCATGTCCAGACAGGCACTAGCATCTACCACACTAAATGCAGTGCCGTTATTGGCATACAAGAATGCCCCTGTCGAGGTGAGACCATCTAGGGGTACTAATAGTAATCGAAAGAAGAAAAAGAAGCGGTCAAGCAGGCCCTTAGAAGGGGTAAGGTTCTACACCTTCCACCAACTCTATGGACACGACACCAGCGAATGTAGAGATACTCCTTGATGTTTAGATCAGAATAACCCACACCCCTCCAAGAGGGACGAACATCCCCGCAGATCCGCCTCCCCGAACAGGGGTGAGAGGAGGTATAGAGATCAATCACCCCAGAGAAGAGGATCAAGGGATAGAGAAGAGTCTGGACAGAGAGATCAGGCCTCATTTTCTGGAGGCCAAATCATCAGGAAAATTCACACTATTATTGGGGGACCTCACATCGGCGACAACACCAAGAATGCTCAAAAGAACTACACAAGGGAAGCAAAGGATCCACCAATGCTAAGTACATCGTCAACCAGTTCCAAGAAGCCAATAGGATGGCCTCGATTACCTTCTCCCAAGATGATGCACAAGGAGTTCACCCTCTCATTGTGATGCATTGGTAGTAAGAGCCGTAGTAGCAAGAAACAGACTCAAACGCATGCTTGTCGACAATGGCAGCTCGGTGAATATATTATTCGGCTCTACTTTCAACAAAATGCAAATTGAACATGGTTTAATCCCCATGACCGATCCACTATTTGGATTTACTGGAGATAGCATCGTCCCATGAGGACGAATTATCCTGCCCATCGAGATGGATTCAGCTCCCCTAGTGGCCCAACATTTCATGAAATTCTTGGTAGTAGACCACAGATCAGCCTATCATGGAGTATTGGGCAAACCCGCCTTGAAAGATCTTTGGGCTGTCGCCTCCATTCATTACTTGTGTATGAAGTTCCCAACTGAGCGTGGAATTGCTACGGTCCGAGACGACCAGATGGGCTCTATAGCATGTTATCTAAACTCTCTGTGGAAATCAAAGCCCTGCACTATTAACATGATCATAACAGAGGTTGTGAACGAAGCTGACCTGGATGTGGAAATACTCGACGCCCCTGAACCAGGGCATACCTCCAAATATGAGGAAGACATCGACATGGAAGAGGCCCCTAAAGAAGGGCACCCTCTTGATGAGTTAGACCCCCGAATAACTGACTCAGGATCGAATGCGACCCCAATGGAAGAATTTAGAAGTGTCTCCGTCAACCCAGAGGACTCCAATCAGGTCTTGTGAATTGGAAAGACGCTGTCTCCCGAAGCGAAAGAACAAATGATAAGCTTCTTGAAAAGGAACATGGTTGTCTTCGCTTGGAAGTATGAAGACATGGTGGGAATAGACCCAAGGATCAGTTGCCATAGCCTTAACATCAACTCCTCCTGTGCCCCACATCGACAGAAAAGACAAGCCTTCAACTCGGAGTGGTACGAGGCGCTGAAAGACGAAGTCAATAAGCTTAGCCGCATCGGCTTCATCAGAGAAGCCATATATTCGAAGTGGATATCCAACCCAGTCCTTGTGAAGAAGCCTAGTAGGAAATGGAGGGTGTGTGTAAACTTCACGAACTTAAACAAAGCATACCCTAAAGATAGCTTCCCACTACCGAGGATAGACCAACTTGTGGATTCCACTGCTGGACATGAACTCATGAGCTTCATGGATGTGTACTCAGGGTACAACCAGATACCCATGTTTCGACCTGATGAGGAGGCCACGTCGTTCATCACAGACAGATGACTGTACTGCTACAAAGTCATACCCGTCGGATTGAAAAATACCGGAGCCACATATCAGAGGCTGGTCAACATGATATTTACCGAACTCATTGGCAAAACCATGGAAGTCTACATAGACGACGTGCTAGTCAAAAGCCTCTAGGTGAATGACCACGTGAGTCACCTCGACTAGACCTTCGGTGTGGCTTTGGGTAAGTTTTTGAGATACATTGTGAACCAAAGGGGAATCGAAGCAAATCCAGTAAAGATTAGGGCCTTACTGGAAATGATGTCACCTTAAAAGCTGAAGGAGGTTCAGAGCCTCAATGGTCGGATAGCCGTGCTCAGTCGCTTCATCTCCAGAGCCATTGATAAGAGCCTACCTTTCTTCAAAGTGTTGAAGCAAGGGAAGAAGTTTCAATGGACCGATGAGTGCGAAGAAGCCTTCCAAGCGCTGAAAATCACTTAGGAGAGGCGCCTCTATTATCCAAACCTAAACCACGAGAATCACTACTACTATACTTGACGATCTCGGACAAGGCAGTCAGTACAGTCATAGTCAGAGTAGAAAACGAGCACCAATTACCGGTATCTATGTCAGCAAAGCCCTACTCCCAGCAGAAACACGCTACCCGGACATGGAAAACTAGCACTCGCCCTCATCACGACGTCAAGGAAACTGAGGTCGTACTTCCAGGCCCATTCAATTGAGGTTCTCACCAACTTCTCATTAAAGCAGGTACTGCAGAGAACGGATGCTTCGGACCGCTGGCTAAAATGGGCAATTAAGCTCAATGAGTTCGACCTATTGTTCCGACCCAGACATGCCATCAAGGGACAAACCCTTGCAGATTTTGTGGCTGAATTTGACATAGCCCCAGAAATGGAGGCGGCAATGGAACCAGCCAGCCCCCAACATGGAACTTGTTCGTGGATGGATCCTGAGGAGAAACTGGCTCCGGAGCTGGGATAATCTTGGAAAGCCCGAAAGGCCACAAGCTAAATTGCGCAGTAAGGTTCGGCTTCAAAGCCTCGAACAACGTTGTCGAATATGAGGCCCTTCTAATAGGCCTTAGATTTACGAAAGAAATGCAGGTCAAAAGGCTCCTGGCAAGCAGCTACTCTCAACTTGTGGTGAGTCAAGTCGACGAGAACTTTGCTGCCAAAGACAGGAGCATGGCTGCATATTTAAAATTGGTCATGGACCTAGCCCCTCATTTCGAGGGGTTCAAATTGATCCAAGTCCCACGCCTTGAGAATACTCATGCAGATGCCCCTTCAAAATTGGCTAGCAGCAAAGATTCAGAGCTACTAAAGTTGTTATGGATAGAAAGTATCCCATTATAGATGCAGCCCATCATGGCCTATCTCAAGGATCAATCACTACCAGTTTCGAGAAGCGAGGTGATGAAGTTAAGAAGAAGGGCTACGCATTTCGTCCTACAAGAGGATGCCCTCTACAAAAGAGGCTTTGTCTCACCACTTCTCCGATGTGTAGGAGCGGAAGAAGCCACGTATATACTCAGGGAGATCCATAAGGAAATTTGCAGAAATCATTCCGGAGGAATGGCTCTGGCACACAAAGTACTCCGACAAGGCTACTTCTGGCCAACTCTAAAAAGGGATGCTTGCCAATTCGTTCAAAAATGTGACAAGTGCGGCGCTTCTCAAATATTCAAAGACAGCCTTTTCAGAGCCTTTCCGTAGTCACCAGTCCGTGGCCATTAGCCAAATGGAACATCGACTTCATTGGTCCGCTCCCAAAAGGAAGGGGAACGCGACTTTTACAATTGTCTCCATTAACTACTTCACCAAGCAAGTCAATGCTGAACCTCTTGCCAAGATCACCGAGGCGAGCACTACAAAATTTGTCTGGAAGAACATCATTTGCAGGTTCGGCATTCTCCATTCCTTAGTGTCCGATAATGGGAGACAGATCGACAACAAGAAGATGCAAGACTTATGCAACGAATTGGGGATAAAGAAAGATTTCTCTATGCCTCATCACCCCCAAGCAAATGGGCAAGTTGTGGCAGTGAACAAAACCATCAAGCATACCCTGAAAAGGAAGCTTGACACCTCGAAGAGGGCATGGGTCAATGAGCTTCCCCACGTCCTCTGGGCCATCCGCACAACTAGCCGGACCACGACAAAGGAGACACCCTTCTCAATGACCTATGGAGCTGAGGCCATGAGCCCGGTCGAGGTAGGAGTCCAATCGCATCGTCGGATACACTTCAATGAGATCGAAAACGACGAAACTCGAATGAGCGAACTCCACCTCCTTGAAGAAAGAAGGGATACCTCCCATGTGAAAATGGCTAAGTATCAAAGAAAGATGATCCGCTATTACAACTTCAAGGTCAGAAATCGAACTCTTCGGTTGGGGGACCTCATCCTTAGAAGGGTCTTCCAATCGTCAAAGCCAACTGGGGCCAGAGTGTTAGATCGAATTGGGAAGGCCCTTATCATATCTGCAAGGAGTCTCGACCTGGTACTTTTGAAATTGAAGGCATGACATGGAGAGTACTACCTCATTAATGGAACATCGAACACTTGAGGAAGTACTATCAATGATGAATGTATGTTTCGATCCGATCTCCATGTTGTCTAATATGTGTTTGTCATGATCCAATCTCATTTGTAACTTCCCTATCTTACTAAGTGCTGAAATTGCCTTAGTGAAGGATGATGTAACTAAGTAATGATACTTCAGTTCTTTGTGTCACATCAGTTAATGAGTTGTTGCCTCAGTTCTTCAATATGTTATTGATTCGATCTCCTGTTATAGACTTGTCATTGGTAAGTGATGCTTAATGTTTGGTTAAATGCTCAACATTCATTTACTCAAGTATAAACAGTTCAACACAAGAAAAAGGAAGAAGCACTAATACTTGAAAGAAAAATTTTCATTCCATTTATTTTAAATCAAGTTACAAAAAGGGAGGTCGAAGCTATTACAAAATAGCCCTACTCTACTGGGGCGACGTCTTCCGCCCCGACCGTCAGTTCTTCCTCTGGGGCCTCTAGAGCTTCCTCGGTAACCCTATCAGGCCGGCTTCCAGTAGGCCCACTGAACTCTGCCTCCAAAGATGATATGTCTGATAAGTGCAATTTGTGCATTTATTTAGGCCGCATTATTAAGTTTATATGTCATCAATTTATTAATTTCTATTTAACTTGGGTTAATTTTATTTTGATTTTAGTGACAAACCCATTTGAAGCAAGTGGAAAGGAAGAAGGACATAATCGATTAAAATTTATGATTTGGGATTAAATTCCACAAGTTTGAAATTGAGGAGGATATTGGTTGCACAAATAAAATTCATATCAAGGACTATATTTCATTAAAAGGAAAAAGTGATGCCTTGAATTGAAATATGTTATTAATTGGGCTGGTCGAATTGATATAAGAGGGTAGACACGTTGATGAAATAAGAGAAGAAGTGGGGTTATTTTGAAAATAAAATAGGGTTGGCTGATGAATTATATATATATATAGACACACACACGGCAATTGCAGGAAGAGAAGGAAGAGAAAAAAAGACTGCTGACTGGAAAGAAAAAGAGGGCTGCCAATCAGTTGAAATTACACATACAATCACCTGAATTGCCGGCTACTTGGGATAGATTATACACGCATCAATAGCGACTGGTGGGGGGAGACAAAAAACCAGAGAAAACTAACACCAAAAAAGGCGGCTACTTGGGCTGACTTTGATATATAAAGAACGTACAAATTGGCAGCCAGAAGGGGAGGGGGGAGAACATAGCTGAAAATCTGGTGAAAATTATAGAAGTAAAAGGGCTGCCATTGCATATATTCCACACGCTAAGATTGGGGAAAGAGATACACAATTGAGGCAAACTTTGGGAGCGTGGATTAAAGGACAAAAACCACAAAAAGGGCTGCCATTGGTGGAAATTATTTAAACCTTGGGATTGCATTTGGGCTGAAAAAGGAGAAGGAATATATTACACATGTAGAAGCCAACGATAGATAGGAAGACGGCAAAGATATGACTACGGCATCATCACTTTGGAAATTATTCACGTCCATGAATCACTCGGTGATGTCTTTTCTATTTTATTTATTTAATTTCACCATTATGCTAGGCTAAATTTTCTCATGTATTGGATGAAGATGAAACCTGTTACTATTTATTTTTAATTCAAGACACGTGGTTTAGTTTAATTCTTGTAATTCTTGATTAATTTTGCGTGCATAATTTAATTATTTGATTGCTTGATCACCAATTATATATATGGTTGCTTGTTGTAGTGTTGGGAGGTTCACAATAAGCTTAGAACAGTGCATGATTAACATACATGCAATAAATTTTAGGAATAAGATTTCTCACGTGTGCAATCTTTGGGATAATTATGAAATTGAATGCGTTCTATTCATATGAATTCGGACTAGGAATAGGATCAGATCATGAATAGAATAGTCTTAATTTATCTTGGAAAAGACGATTAATTACAATAGAATTATTGATTGTCAAGAAAGTAAGAGTGAAACTAGTTACGTAGTCGAGAACTGGAATAGATAATAATAGGTGGATTCGTAACCCAATACACTCTTCCCATAAATTCGCATTTTATACGTTTTCTTAGATTAAATTAGAATAATTAAAAATCACAAAAATCACTTTTATTTGTTTACTTTGAATCTAATTAAGGACCAGTATACTCAATTAAATTTTATTCCTCGTGGGACGATATTCTCAACTCATCAAATCTATTACTTGTCAACGATCTCGTACGCTTGCGGGTTTTATACGAACAATGTCCAAAGTTAGGTGGACCTGCTTCAGCCGACCCAATAGTCTTTAAGCACTCCAAGAGGTCCAGTAGTTAGCGAGGTCGTCGTATAGAGGGTGCTCCTCAAAGTGATTAATGAACTTCTGCACAGCCACCTCCCCTGCCGACTTCAGCTCCACTTTCAAGGAAGCAATCTCTTCAGCCCGGGCTTCCGCTTGCTGCTTCAGATCAGCCTTTTCCTTGTTGGAGGCCTCCAGAGCTGAAGTAGCCAGGCGGTGGTGCTCGTTGGCGTGATCAATTCACTTCATCAGAGCAGCCACCTGGCACTCAATTTCGTGCAGCTCATTCTTCAACCTTTCAACATCGGCATTGGCCCTCATCAGCTGGCCCTCCGCCTCAGAGGCCTTCTCCCGAGCTGCCCAGACCTCATCCCCATACTGCATCGGCTCTTCGAGGCGCTTGGCCAGGTCAATGTTTTTAGCCCTCAGATCTTTGATCGGGCCCTCCAGTTGAACACTTGTGTTGAGGGCCCTGGCTATGCATGCACTGTTGGCTGCCATGAGGTCTTTGGCAGTGCATGAGGCAGTGTAGTCCTTCCACTCCTTGGTCCAGTACTTGTTATGGACCACTGCCACCGCTGCCATCTCGAAAAGTAGAGCCTCTAGCACTTCTTTGACAGGCTCTTCAGTGTTCACGCTCAAAAAGTCCACCTCCATTGTGGGGCGGGCCCTTTTTCTCCTCGACTGCCCCGGCATTGGAGATATGGAAATGACTAAAAGTCGAGTTTCAGCCGGGGCAGCAGAAGTGGTAGGGACAGCCACGAAGGGTTCGACAACCTTTTCCCTTAGGGCCACCCCGGTTAGGATTGTTGTCTGCCTCAGGGCTGGGGCTGGCCTTGCCATGGTGGGTCCCTTTGAAGGGCCCGTAGCCTTCTTATCCTTCATCAACAGATTTGCCGTAGGGTCATCTTCAACCTCCTCGTCCGCCAGAGGCTAAAGCCTCTTACTGGCATCAACCAGATCCTCCATCTGCTTCTTGTAGGCAGATGAAGAGGTCTTTAAGGCCCTCGCCTCGACCATCATCGTCTGGATTGTCATGAAGTCGGGCCTCAGAGACCTCTTCTTGTTGAAGTTATCTGCAAGGGAACAAATAAATTATTACAAGCATGAAGATGTCGGAAAACCCACGTGACATGTCCACCTCGTAAATCTACCTTGGGAAGCCATCAGATCATGTGTTACGAAATGAATGTTCTTCCTGATCAGCTCGTGATATGACCTCTTTTTGGGGGTAGCTGGTAGACAATGCAAATTATGTCGAAGTCATCTATCGTATCTCACACCGAGAAATGGTACCTTCAAAATAAAAAGTAAAGAACAGTTAGGATCCGAATCGAAGAAGAATAGACAAAAGTGCAGGGCAACCATACTCACTAAGGGTGGAATACTTCTTGGGGACCGTAAGAGGTGCCAGAGGGTCCCCCTCCATTGTGTCCCATCTCCCGAAAGCCCAACACCACGACCTCTTCCATTCTTTAATGGACCTCGACAGATCGAGCACGAATGGAGTATGGGAACCCCATGAGGTCAGATAATGTCACCCACTAGTCTCTCCCCTCCCCCCAGCTGCTGTCTTAGGGATGTATATGGTCTAAAAAATCGAGAAGGGCATCTGCACCCCCAGCGACGCCTCCTTCCATAACATCCAGGACCCCACCATTTAGCTCCAGAAGTTCGGGTTCAGCTGGGTCGGAGCTAACCCATACGACCTCAGTACTAGCCTAAAGAAGGGATGGAGGGAGAGCCTAAGTCTAGCCCTAAAAAGTGCCTCACTCACGGCCACACACCTCGGCCTAGGATAGCAAGGCCTCTCAGGAGGCTCCGGTAATATCAACTCTACATTATCAGGTATCCTATATTAAGCCCTAAGTCTACACAGATCGGTCTCCTTCAATTTTGACGGGTAATCTGAAGCCCCCCAGTGTTCTGATGTATCTACGGGGTTGTCAGGCCTTCTCCAAAGATTTTCCCCCCAATAATAGGCTCATCCATCCTCATCATCTCTAAATCCCTTCCCGAAGCCCTACTACCATCCGAAGCCATTGTAGAATAGAAAAATGTGAAAAAAAACTTGGAAAATACTTACTGAAACTCGAGAAACGGAGGGACCAATGGTCGAAAAAGATCAACACCCAATGTGATATCGTCGAAAACTGCAAATGTGGCCGGAGAACGGTTGTACAACGCTAGAAAACACAAGAATCTTGAGAGGTAATGGATTTTCTGATTTCGCAAAAGTGAAAAACTCCCAAAATGCTCAAGTCCGTCGTTTATAGAGCGTCCCAACCGATCTCCACCGTTGAATTCAAACAAAATCAATCTAAGCCATCCATCTCATAATAAATCTGAGCCGTTAATACGAAACGCCAGATTTGACCTACGCCCAAGATCAAGCTGTGACCCTCACGCTCGCATAAAACGCATCGCCTCGATCACCATCAGCTGTCTATAATAAGTAGCTGCAGCTGCCTTTTCTAGGAATGGGCATCGCACCCAACTGTCGCATTGAAAATACGCAATAGCTGTCAAATCATTTGATGTCAGAAATGTTTGCCTCGGATCAAAATCATCAGCTTTATAAAGCTTCAAAGCACCTAACGCGGAGTGCCCTGTGGGTCATCGCCTCAGCATCTGCGTTCCACCTAAGCTTTATAAAGATTCAGCCATCTCACAACGCGTCATCCCCTAGGGGTCAGAGTATCGATGACAGATGAGTTCTCTACTCAGCTTTACAAAACTTAGACGCACTCGACGTGGAGTCCCCTGTGGGTCATCACCTCGACAGCTACGTTCCTCCTAAACTTTACAGAGATTTAGCCATCTCACAAGGCATCGTCCCTTAAAGGTCAGCGCATCGGTGGCAAATGAGCTTCCCACTCAACTTTACAAAGCTTATACGCACCTGACGCGGAGTCCCCTGTGGGTCATCGCCTCGATAGTTACGTTCCTCCTAAGCTTTACAAAGATTTAGCTCTCACAACATGTTGTCCCCTAAGGGCCAGCACAGCAGATGAGCTCTCCACTCAACTTTACAAAGCTTAAACGTACCTGACGCGGAGTCCCCTGTGGGTCATCGCCTCGGTAGCGCGTTACTCTTCAGCTTTACAAAGCTTTAGCCCTCTCTCA
The DNA here is from genome assembly GCF_002742605.1 of Olea europaea var. sylvestris. NCBI lineage: Eukaryota > Viridiplantae > Streptophyta > Magnoliopsida > Lamiales > Oleaceae > Olea > Olea europaea. The sequence goes on along the minus strand of NC_036247.1, from coordinate 28,683,935 downwards.
AAGCGTCGTCCCTGTGGGTCAGCACATTGGTAACGGATGAGCACAAAAACTGACCCGCAAGCTTTCGGGCCATCTATACACTTCGCCCTTCCACTCCAGTTCTCTATCACAAGCCAAAGCAGGCATACTCGATCAGCGAAACAAGTTTACCCATGATATAAATATTCATGCCTGAACTTGGGAGGACCCACTGTTATGCCTCTATCGGAACCACTTCGAAAATTTCACCACTATACCATACGAGGTGCCCACCACCAACCGGAAGTGTTTCCGAAGTGACACCTCCCACCGAAACTATCCTACCCAACCGATCGAAGTGTCCTCGATGCCGAAGCGCAATGCACTCCAAGGTTCTCCTTCCGTCGCCACTTTTAGAAAGAGATCTGTGTCAAGATTCTCTCTAACCCCAAGGCTTAATTGATTTGATGTCTTCAAGGGTCTAGTTGATATGACGTATCAACTTTATGTCAACTCAACTCAGGAGAAGTTATTACCCGCCCACTCTATAGACGCGGCTAATTGACGCCTATGAGCAGACACTTCACACCGTCAGATGCATACACGTGTCCCACATCCAATGGTTTTCCTCACCTATAAATACCCAAGGTTTGACAAGAGGCAAAGGTAATGGAACTCTTGCAACTTAACTCTTCATAACAAAAAAAAAATATATAATCTCCTCCCCACTCTCTTGCACAACCCAGGCACTTTTCCGATCACCGGATACTAATTTGACCATCGGAGTGTATGTGGCCGCCACCACCCCAACCGGTCGTGTGCTTCTGACCTTGTGTTGATTGTACATAGGGAGGATCACGTAGAGTAGTTATCGGTTGGCCACGTAGGAGATCCAATTCATGGGCTCAACAAACCCATTTGAAAAGACTTTAAGATTTGAACATAAATTTCGAAAGACACGATCTCTTTGGTTGTGTCCCATGATTTTTGAGGCTGTCGTTCATATATCTTCTGTCTGTCATTAATTAGTTGCGATTTATTTGTCTGCTTATATTTGTTTTAGTTTGTTGGAGCATCTTTAATACTTTGGTAAATTGTTAAGAAAAAATTGCTAAGCAAGCAAAATAAACAGTGTTTGAAATTTTTATTTCTAATGCATTTGTTGAACAGTGACTTTATTAGACTGATGTGACAAAGAATGAAACACTGTAAAGAGCTCCATCTAAATTCGAAAACTCTAGTATACAAAATGACTAGGAAAATTTTATATTTTCAATGCTTCATTAGATGCAATTGTATGTTATTTAAAAATGAAACATAAATTGCAATAATGGGTTATAGATAGATTTTATCGAAGACCAATTTTGAACTTGACAATTTTTTATTAGATATCAATACTTTATAAACAATATTTTTTAAATTTGCATGCTAAGTAAATAGCAATCCATTAAATGTATTCATATTCTCTTTAATTTGATTGAATATCTTATTTCTACACATTCCTATTGATAAGTTAATCGTTTTCTTAGTTAATTACTTCAATTCATTTTTATATAAATTACTAGTCACCTGCCCGTGCAATGCACGTGTTGTGTTATTTTCAAGGTAATATTAGTGTATTAAATATGTTGAGTTCTCATTAATTACATTTTGAACTAATAATTGTTTGAACCGATTTTCAACCATCTATCTTTGAATAAATGAATTTGTAATAAGAAAGCAAACTGATGTAGAGAAATTCAACTGGATCAAAATAGTAAGATATGAAACCGTAGACAGATAGATGAAGCAAAAATTAAAGATTGACACGTTCTATAGATGATATGTATACTACAATCCTTTCTTAGAATTCTTCTCATAATTCTGTAGGTCAAGTACGCTCAGCATAGATCTTATTTTCAAATAGTTCACATCTTTAATTGGTGATTGTGAAAACTTCTGTCCTAACTGCATCAACCAATATTTAAATTTCCAAAACATTAGAAAATAGAGATATTCAACAAGAAAAATATATTATTGCAATGATCTGGAAAGAAATCCACTATCCTTCTCAAGACCTTATTTCCATGCCAAAAATTGGTACAATATCATTGAATAAAAGTCTTCAAACTGAAGCAAATTTTTTACAAGATTTAGTATGTTTCCATCCTAGATTATATTTAGCAAACTTAGGGCATAAATTCAACCTTGTCAGTGGTTGGAAAAATAATTAGTCTCAGTCATTTTGTAGAAATGGAAACGCAAGCCTCATTAGCACCTTCTCATGCTGCTCCAATGTTATCTATTATATTGTGGAACTTAAAAATTGAAATAAAAAGAAATAAAAACAGCGATCAACATATATTGATAATCCTATTATAATATAAGAAAATTAAATATTTAAAAAATGAATAAAAAAATATTCATTTAGTGAGGTTATTTATTTATCGATAAATGAATAAATTATTCATTTATCGATAAATAAATATTTATTATTTTAGAGAGAGCTTTTCAATATAAAATATGTACTTTGTATGTGGTAAGAAAAATCAAAAGACACTAATCAAAGTATTATTTGAATATAGGGAAGCACAAAAGTTTTAGTGAAACTTAATGTCTCTAAAAACTAAGTTCACGTATATAGCAAATGAAAATGTTTATTCTTTACCGATAAAAGTTAGATGTTTGGAAGACATATTCCAAGCACATACAATATTTTATTTCCCCTCCAATGTCTTCTCATCATTTGAAAGGAGTAAAAAAATCAACTTTAACCGATAAAATGAGGAGTGCAATATGTGAGCATAAGAAAGAAAATCTAACAATTAGCCAAAAAGATATGCAAGCATGGGTGCAACAAAAGTTTGATTTGACTATTAGTCAATCAACAATATCGAACAATCTCAAAAGGGCGTCGGAATATTTGTCAAATGAGATGAAAAATAGTGATGTTAAAAGGCACAAATCGATAAAATACCCTGATTTAGAGAAAGTTTTGTATGAGTGGTTTCTTCAAAGGCAAGATAAAGTGAACATGTGTGGAGAAATTCTTCAAGGAAAAGCAAAAGAGCTTTTGCAAAAAATGTATGGTGAAACTAATCTAGAATTCAGCTTTTCTAGTGGATGGTTAGAACGTTTCAAGGCAAGATATAAAATCAAATCTTACCGACGTTTTGGTGAAAGTGGTTCAGTTATCATGGAGAACATTGAAAATGCTTTACCTGGAATACGATCAAAACTAGACCAGTTTCAGTTGAAGGATATTTACAATATGGATGAAACTGGATTATTTTACCGATTGGAAGCTGATCATTCACTTGCTACCAAGTAGCTTGAAGGACGCAAAAAAGATAAGGAGAGAATTACTGTTGTAGTTTGTTGTAATGGTGATAGATCTGATAAAGTACCACTTTGGGTTATTGGTAAGTATGCAAATCCTAGATACTTTAAAAATGTGAACATGAACAATCTTAATTGCAAGTATTGATCCAACAAGAAAGCTTGGATGACTGGCTTGCTTTTTCAAGATTTTGTTGGTTGGTATGATAAGAGAATGAATGGCAGGAAGGTTCTCTTAATAGTAGACAATTGCCCAACTCATCCAAAGGTAGTTGAAGGCTTGAGAAATGTAGAGTTATTTTTCTTACCTCCTAACACAACGTCTAAGATTCAACCATGTGATGCTGGGATTATTCGAGCATTCAAAGCTCATTATCGTCGTCGTTTTTATTCTAGCATCTTACAAGGCCTTGAGGTTGAAGCACCAAATCCTGAAAAAATTAATATTTTGAATGCTATTAATTTTGCTAACATGGTGGAATTTTGATGTGAAGACAACAACAATTGCAAATTGTTTTCGGCATTGCAAGATTCGGTCAGAAGAAAACAATGTTCCCGAACCAGAAGTTGGTGAATTAGATGAAGGTATCCAAGGATTAAATGATGTCATCTCTAATTTACACTATAGAAATGTGATAGATGTTGAACATCTTTTGAACTATCCTAACGAGAATGATGCAGTTATGGAATAACCTACAAACGAAGAAATTATTCAATCGGTAATGAACAGTAATGATGATGAGAATGATCCTGAACCAGATAATAGTAGCGTTGTCCCAAATGTGTCGTCAAGAGAGGTATTTCAAGCAATACTCACCTTAAGCAACTACTTGCTACAACACGAGCAAAATATTCCGGAAGTTGTGTATGCTCTACAAAAAGTTAAGGATGGGGTTCATTTTGGTTTAGGTGGGAAGAAAAAACAATCAACTATAAATGCATATTTTCAAAAGGAATGATTAGTGTACGGGTACTGTTGATTGATTGAAAGATTTTGGTCTATATATATATTTTTTTCTCAATGAAATCCAGTAATTATTACTTTATATTTTTATTGGGCCCTTAAGGATTCAATTTTTTTTTATTACTTAATGTATTTAGGGAGGTTATTACTTTAGTCTATTGGCCCAAGTTGGGATCAAAAGAAATTATTATATAATCGAGGTTATTGCTTTATCGAACATTACTTTATCGAGGTTTAACTGTACAAAGAAAATTTAGTGTCATATTAGCTACATTTTCCCATTTCCATTAGTACAATCAAAATAAAAATTTTCACTTGTGAAAAACATTTGCATCAATGTTCAATTTTATCGACAAGGAAAATAAATAAAACATCATATTGTTTTAACTCACCATATTGTTTCAACTGCTCAAGTACTCTTGGATGTTCTTCTAACCCGAATAGAAGGTTGCAGAGGCTATAAATGCTCTTTCAACATCTGAAAATTGAAAAAAAAATAGCAAAAAAATCTTCACCCGAAGATTAAGGCTCTTATACTATAGTAGGGACCTATAATAAAAGTGAAAATAAATATGATTCTCAATGCTGTAGTATTTTGCTGCTATATACGAAGATAAAATAAATATATTTATGCCCCTGAGGATGATCAGGTATGCCATTTTATGATAAAATGAATTTAAAATTGCTTAACACGATACACACACAAGATGCAAAAAGCTAAAAATTAGTATAAATTACAAAATCCTAATTTTTGTTTTGGTGATCTCATTTGTTGTGTTCAATCTTTATTCTTTTTTAGTCGAATAAACTTGTGGATAAGAAGGTTATTGAGTGATTATTGAAGATTGCTAGCTGCAAAGGTTTAGTGTTTTTATTAATAATTCAAGATTTTGAATTGAATTTTTTTATTTGTGAAAAATATTTAACCTCTACTTTGATTTCAAATTTTAGTTTCTGCATCTCTTCCTCCGGAAGCAACTTTTCTCAAAACTTCCTAAAACGAATTACGAAGATAATATATTAAGGTCCTACGATTGGATGTTTCCTTTACAAGATGAAGTCGAAGTTTAGCCAGAAATTCCCCACATGCAATAACAATCAGTACTAATAGGGCATTCTTATCTAATTTCGAAATACAACATAAAAAAGTGTACCATGATTCATGCAAATCTATATATTCTAGATATAGCAAAAATATGGAATAAACCAATGCATACAAGAATTAAAAGGAAATATCTGAAATTGAAACTAAAAGGTGCCTGATTGGACAGCTAAAACGGTATCACCCTCGGCGATCAGATTATAAGCCATCCACAAATCACCTGCTTCTTTTGGGACCATCTGTGGCAAAACCCAAACACCAAAACATAGAAGAAAGAACAAATTACTACTATTTGAACCCAAAACAAGTAATGAATTTGAAATTGATGTTTCTTCCCTCCTGCCCTTTCAAGTGGAATTTCATTTTACATCGTCCGTGTACATCTTCTTAAGGTTTGAGAGATCTCACGATTGAACTTAGTACAGAACACTTCCTTTTCTTCCAAAGAAAGAAAGCCAATTCAAAAATATTGATCAGAATCAGCATCACAGGTAAAGGTGCAAGATATTAAAACATTTAGAATCAAGCATATACTGCCCTACACATTAAAAATCTTTACCATGTACAACCACAACTCTTTTCTCTTTTGCACAACATTGTAAACAGGAAAAAACCTGCATTGACATATAAAGCAGAAGAGTTGAAGTAATTACCTCTACAAAATTTGGATCCAAAGTAGTGTTGATTTCGGAAGCTTATCCCTGATTTATTTTTACCTCATTAACATTCTAATTAAACAAAACCAAAATGTAAACATAAAAATGTAAATGTAAATTCCAAATCATCATTTCCATAAAATTCATGTCCTTCCTTTAGATAATTCATCCCATCCAAAGAAAACCTTGTAGAATACTTAGGCGAGTTACTTATCCTTAGCAACATCGACAAGTATTCCACCCTAAGTGCAGAATTACTTACGTTAAGAGCAAATTTTAGGAAATCTCCTTCTTCGGTACTTTTCAAGAATTCCTTTCTTAAGAGAAGTGTAGCTTTAAAAAGCATGAACTTTCAAAACCCAATTGCAGTTACCCAATAAAAGTAGCTACTTTCACAAACCTAAATAAAAACAGATATTAAATGTAACCAAAAAGAAAAAAACAAGGATAAATGAAAGACAGGCGCATTGACTGGATAGTAAATGATTGAAAAACACGAGTATGAATTATTGAGAAAACAATATGAAGGTACTGTTATACAACTCCTAGTAGAAGAAATTGTTTACCTGTCTATGATTGGATTGCCTTCTCACCTCATATTGTAGTTGTGTTCTCAAGATCTCTCCCATTCGAAGGTTTCAAGAACTCAAATTTTTGAGAAAGAGTACGGGAATCTAGTAAGGTTTCGTTTGGTGTGGAGAGATAAAGCACGCATGAAGTGAGAGAGAGCAATAGCCACTTGAAGGGGAATTTTAGTGAACCACCTTAGTAAATTATTATTTTTTTGGTCAACCAAATGGAAAGAACCCAGTGAAAAATGATGAGTGATTGTGTGCAGAAATGGAAAAGCAGAGAGACATGGCTGTAGCGTGTGAAAATGGGGAAAAGTAAACATAAAATGATTGAAGATAATACGACGTTGTTTTTGCTCTCACAAAAAAAAAAGCAAGGAAAATTTGTTACAGTGTGATATATATGCTAAATAATTGACAAAGTAATAAAACTCTCAATATATTTTGATTCAATAATCAAGAGTTATATGTCCGTGAAATGAGGAAAATTAAATGATTTAACAAATTAAAGAAAAAAAAAGAATTGCAGACAAAAATGAAAAACTCGAAAAAGTTATAATAAATTTTTTTAAAATTAAATTGAAATAAATTTAATTTAATTAAAATTTAAAAAATTTATGTTTTATCTTAAAATGAAAAAAATTAAATCGAAACAAATTATTTATAATACGAAGAAAAAAATTAAATATATATGCATATGGTCAAACTTTTTTTTTTTTTATCTATCCATTTTGTAGGATTTAGTTCAAAAGAATAGAAATTAGAATTTTTTGAAGTATGGAAGCTGTAAATTGTAACGATAATTTTTTTTGCTTTTGCAGTTGCAGATGTGAAGTTGAAACTTTGTGTTAGCTTATTTATAAAAGAAAAACTGAGACATAGTGGCTTAATAAATATTTTAATGTTGGGTACACGATATTGAAATGACGATGTTAAATTATTTATGTGTCCATGTGTCAGTTGTAAAAAATGAAACATATATGGGATTAACTAAAAAAAGAAAGACAGAATATTGAAACCTTTTTTCCTGTTGCCAAATCAGTTCCCAAATCGGTTAAGTTATTTAAAAGTAAAAGAAGAGATTACACTATGTAAAAGATAAAAAAATTACTTATAAGTAAAAAAAATCACTTCAAGTTATTTAAAATAAAAAAAAAACTTATAATTGTAAAAGCTACTTATAGGTAAAAAAAAATATTAATCCCTTATTCTCTTATAATTGTAAAAGCTACTTATTTAAAAAAAATATATGAACTTAAAATTTTTTTAGTGTAAATATTTGAATATATTTAGTTTTTAAAATTAAATATTAATAAAAAGATTAAACTATCTAGAATGTAAAAAGTTACTTATAAGTAAAAAAATCACTTCAAGTTATTTAAAAGTAGTAGAAAACTTATAATTGTAAAAGTTACTTATGGGTAAAAAATATTAACTTCAACAATTTTACGTAAATATTAATAAAAAATGTACAACAAATAAAAGTAAAAAAAAAAAGTGCATAAACCTCTGTGCACGAAGATTATTCGTGCACGGAGATTTGCTAAATGTTTGTGTGTGTGTGTGTGTTTTTTTTTTTTTTAACTTATAGTAAAAAATATTAACTTCAACATTTTTAAGTAAATATTTAGATACATTTAATTTTTTAAATTAAATATTAATAAAAAAATGTACTACAAATAAAAGTAAAAAAAAAATGGACAAACCTCCGTGCACAAAGGTTTGTTAAATGTGGTTATTTTATTATTATTATTTTTTTAAACTTATATTTTTGTGTTTATTTTCAGGCTCATTACATGATATCAAACGAAGTCGAAATATTACATTCTTAATGTCATTTTAAAGTACTCGTGACATAGTACTGCACGTAGTTAATGGTGCGTGAAACGGCTAATCGTAGCAAATGTTACGGGAGGTCAAAATAGGCATTTTCAAACTATATTTCGAAATTTCCAATAATAAGCTAACTTTAAAAATTCATTGACGGTTGTACGATAGTCGAATTGATAAATGTTTTACAGTCTCTCGAAACTCATTTCAAGAACTATATCATAGACACGTCAAATGATCTAAATGAATATCGAAAATAGTTAAACAGACATTAAACGTATGTGTTAAAAAATGCGTATAAGTCGTTTTTCTTAAAAAAAAAATCAATTATTTTATTACTATTTATTATTTTTTTCTCAACAATTTTCTTAATACATCGTTTTGCTAAAAAAAAATTATGTGGTATAACGTAAATTTTTTTCTCCATGCATGGAGTGAATATGTTTTTTTTTTTTTAACATTTTATTTACAATAATTTTGTTTGTTAATATAATTTTAAAAATTTAAATATATAAGATATGATTGACAGTTAATAGAGTGAGAATTAGGAGAAAGAGCATAGTGTATTAGATTCAAAGCAAGGGAGAAATATTGCAGTAGACAATGGCATATGACAAAATTCCTACAGTATTTTTGAATAGAATTTTTCTGTTGTCAAACCAGTTTCCAAACCGGTTAAGTTATTTAAAAGTAAAAGAAAATATTACACTATCTAAAAGATAAAAAATTACTTATAAGTAAAAAAATCACTTTAAGTTATTTAAAATAAAAAAAACTTATAATTGTAAAAGTTACTTATAGGTAAAAAAAAATATTAATCACTCATTCTCTTATAATTGCAAAAGCTACTTATATAAAAAAAAATGTGAACTTAAAATTTTTTTAGTATAAATATTTAGATATATTTAATTTTTAAAATTAAATATTAATAAAAAGATTAAATTATCTAGAACGTAAAAAGTTACTTATAAGTAATAAAATCACTTCAAGTTATTTAAAAGTAATATAAAAATTATAATTGTAAAAGTTACTTATAGGTAAAAAATATTAACTTTAACATTTTTAAGTAAATATTTAGATACATTTAATTTTTTAAAATTAAATATTAATAAAAAAATGTACTACAAATAAAAGTAAAAAAAAAAAAGTACATATTGGTGTGGGGACTCCCCGCACGAATATGTAGTCCCTGCACGCATAAACCTCCGTGCACGGAGGATATAACCTCTATGCATGGAGGGTTGCCAAATGTAGAGGTTATTTTTTTATTTTTTTTTTTAAACTTATATTTTTGTGTTCATTTTCAGGCTCATTACGAGATATCAAATGAAATCAAAATATTACATTCTTAATATCATTTTGAAATACTCGCGGCATAGCATTACATGTCGTTAACGGTGTGTGAAACGGCTAATCTTAGCAAATGTTACAGGACGTCAAAATAGGCATTTTCAAAATATATTTTGAAATTTTCGATAATAAGCTAATTTTAAAAATTCATTGACGATTGTACGATAGTCGAATTGATAAATGTTTTACATTCTCTCGAAACTCATTTCAAGAACTATATCATAGACATATCGAATGATCTAAATGAATATCGAAAATAGTTAAACGGATATTAAACGTATGTGTTAAAAAATTTGTATAAGTTGTTTCTCTTTAAAAAAATCAATTATTTTATTTCTATTTATTATTTTTTCACAACAATTTTCTTAATACATCATTTTGCTCAAGAAAAATTATGTGATATAACGTAAATTTTTTCTCCATGCACGGAGTGAATATGTTTTTTTTATATATATTTTATTTACAATAATTTTGTTTATTAATATAATTTTAAAAATTTAAATATATAAGATATGGTTGATAATTAATAACGTGAAAATTAGGAGAAAGAGCATGGTGTGTCAGATTCAAAGCAAGAGAGAAATATTGTAGTAGATAATGGCATGTGACAAAATTCTTACAATATTTTTGAATAAAATTTTTATTGTTGCCAAACCTGTTCCCAAACCTGTTAAGTTATTTAAAAGTGAAAGAAGATATTACACTATCTAAAAGATAAAAAATTACTTATAAGTAAAAAAATCATTTCAAGTTATTTAAAATAAAAAACTTATAATTGTAAAAGTTACTTATATATATATATATATATATATATATATATATATCCCCCATTCTCTTATAATTACAAAAGCTACTTATATAAAAAAAATGTGAACTTAAAAATTTTTTAGTATTAATATTTAGATATATTTAGTTTTTAAAATTAAATATTAATAAAAAGTTTAAACTATCTAGAACTTAAAAAGTTACTTATAAGTAAACAAATCACTTCAAGTTATTTAAAAGTAATTAAAAAATTATAATTGTAAAAATTACTTATAGGTAAAAAATATTAACTTCAACATTTTTAAGTAACTATTTAAATATATTTAATTTTTTAAAATTAAATATTAATAAAAAAATGTATTACAAATAAAAGTAAAAAAAAAATTGCATGTTTATGCAAATTATTATTATTTTTTTTTAGCTTATATTTTTGTGTTCATTTTCAGTCTCATAAACGAAATCTAAATATTACATTCTTAATATTATTTTGAAGTAGTCACGGCATAGTATTGCACGTTGTTAACGGTGCGTGAAATGGCTAATCGTAGCAAATGTTACGGGACGTGAAAATAGGCATTTTCAAACTATATTTCGAAATTTTCGATAATAAGTTAACTTTAAAATCTATTGACGATTGTACGATAGTCGAATCGACAAATGTTTTACATTCTCTCGAAACTCATTTCAAGAACTATATCATAGACATATCGAATAACCTAAATTAATATCGAAAATAGTTAAACGGATATTAAACGTATGTGTTAAAAAATGCGTATAAGTCGTTTTTCTTAAAAAAAATCAATTATTTTATTAATATTTATTATTTTTTCGCAACAATTTTCTCAATATATTATTTTGCTCAAGAAAAATTATGTGATATGACGTAAATTTTTTTCTCCATGCACGGAGTGAATATGTTTTTTTTTCTTTTTACGTTTTATTTACAATAATTTTGTTTATTAATATAATTTTAAAATTTTAAAAATATAAAATATGGTTGATAGTTAATAGCGTGAGAATTAGGAGAAAGAGTCGTACGGTATTGTTGAATAGAATTTTTCTTGTTTTCAAATCAGTTCTCAAATCAGTTAAATGTGAAAACGAGTGTGACAAAAATGAACAGTAAACCGTCATTCTTTCTTTTATGGTAGTGTAGATTAATAGATTTTCAAAACTTAGATCATTTCCAATACAAATTGAAGTAGCAAATCTGGCTGATTGGACTCGCCAATCGCAAGTCCCTGTTTGATATTTCTTTAAAAATTCATTTTTCTTCAAGAAATTGCATTGATTTTTTAGGAAATTGCAAAAAATGTCTACTTTTACACGATCATTTTGTCCAAAATTTGTTCAATATCCATTTTACTATTATTTAGACAAAATGCCCTCATTTGCAATTTTAAATTCTACAATGAGGACAAATCGTTCACAAAATTAAAAATTGTCTTGGCCAATAATAACTTAACATATCATTTATACTACTTATTTAAAAAAGTACCATGTCAATATTCATTAACTGCTCACTTTTCCTATAAGTGGGTAAATAAAACATTTCTGAAATGTGAAGTACTATGATTAAAATATCAAGAACTTTATGAAATGTAGAGAACTCTCATGTTGGAAATGAAATCTCATTAAGTGTCAAGATAAATATGATCCAAATGACGATAACAACTTCTTAAAATATCGAGAACGTCATGAAATGTCAAGAACAGCAACCATTAAACACAACTTATCAACAAAAAACAAGTTTTCAAAGGAAATTACCTTCGATCGAGAATTGTAGAAAGCCTAATCAACTCGCAAATTTGGATGAGGTTAAATTTTTCGAAATAAAATTATATAACTTTCTTATGAATAGGAGGTGTATAGTTATTTTTTAGTGTTAATGGCTTTTTCACGTCATCTTCTCCATTTTTTTTCTTCAAAATCATTGGTCAATGCCTAGCTCCTGTTTGGTGACCTTAAAATTTAAGAAACACGACTTTGAATAGCATTTTTTTTTTTTGGAGAAATCTTGGTTAAAAAGTAAAGAAAAATTTTGGATTTACATGTACGATATTTTATTGTGTGAATGAGTGATTGAAAATAAGCATGAAAAAATAAATAAATTAAAGAAAATCAAACAAGGCTTAATAAATAATGAAAGCAAATGAATCCAATAGATAATATTAGTTAAGTAGAAAAAAATTCGCTTCTTTTTTATTAAAGGTATAATAGATAATTGGTACCAAGTTTGACCATTTTTATCAGAATTAAGAATTAAACACTTCTCAATTGACAAGCATGAAATTAGACATTGGAAAATGGTTGTTGGCCAGGCCAAAAAAACACATCGGCCCTTGGATTTGAAATTTTTTTAAAAAAAATGTATGAGATCGGTGCTTGAGGTGATGCCACCTCAACCCTGTCTCTAAATCGGTTACTGAGCAATAACAAAGTTCTTAGACATTATCTTAGATTCTCCCCCACTGGCCTAAAGATTCCCTTGTGGATTAATCAGATTTGTCTATGGGCTTGATGGTCAACTTCTGGAGCTGCATTTATGGGACGGTCAATAATATTTTATTTTTACAGATTTTTTCTTCAATGTTATGTGTAGTCTGTAGATGACTATTAGTTGAGTCAAAGTTGAGTTAATGCCACTATCATAATTGGAGTCATGTATGTACTGTAGTCTGTAGACTGGTAAAGTAACAATGTTGACTCTCCCATCTTCAAAAACGGTTTACAAACAATCATTATTTTTATTTATACATTTCTAGGTACATAAAAGTACCACTCATTTATTTACCATTCAGTTATATAATTTTTAATATTTATAAACACTTTTCAAATATGTTAATATCCATTTGTTAGGACATTTGAAAGAGTCAAAAGCTATTTTTGAAATTAAAAAGTTACTTTCGAGTTTGTTTATATAATTTTTGAAAGTATTTTATTCGATTAGAAGGATTTTTAAATGAAGTCAAATCAATGTGTTTTTCTTATAAAACTCTGTACGAAAACCAGAAGGAAAGATTATCCCAAACAACCCTTATTGTCATAAATAATATATATTTAATTATTATTATTATTTTAGATTTTTTTGTGCTCTCTCCCTCCCAATTATATAGGCTTATTTCATTTTTCATACAAATTTAAAAAAAAAATTCTCTAATGTCTTTGGAAAATTAATTTTTGCCAAAATTTTTCCTAGTTTACCCTTATTTAATTTTCAGTATGTAATAGTAAATTATTATTGGAATTATAAATAATTTGAATGATTTAATTTGAAGACGAAGAAATGAAAGCTGTTCCATGTTTCCAATAAGTGAAAAATATGTATATTTAGATAATTTCAAGAAATTCGCATAATAAGTAGGGAAAATTGAATAAGGGTATATTGGTAAAGGAACAAAATAAATTATTTTAAATTAGGACATAAGCTTATATATTTGGAACAAGAGAAAAAAAAAACTTAAATTATTTAATTGGGACGGACAGAGTAATATATACCTAAAAATTCTTCAAATTTGAATGGCAGAGTTGAAATCTTCAAGATATGTACAACTCAAGTTACCCAAATATTAATGGCATAATTACATTGGCTCAAGTAATAATAAGCCAGATTTTAATGGCAGAGTTGAAATCTTCAAGTTATGTACAACTCACGGACGTCGTCACCCAAATATTAATGGCATAATTTAAGTGCATTCTATAAATATTAATTGCGTCATTCAGATGCATTAAAGCTGCTTCAATGTTTTTATTCACAACTTCTCGTGAGTCGTGTCCCAATCTCTTTAAAAAAAAAGGTTAAACCTTAATCTTAAGGGTCCCCCACCACCCCTATCCTGGAGTATCGTGAAGGAGGTAAATCGCAGGTTATGCCTCTAAGGGTATAGGGTGGAAGGCTGCTTGTACACTTACACTTACCCAACAGCCAAATCCATATTTCAGGATTGTGTCCCAATCTCTTTGCTTACCCACCAAGACAAATACAGACCCGAAATTGTCTATGCATTTTTCAAAAGAATAACGTTATTTAACATCACTGGTGCTAGAACATCAGTCTATGTGGGCGATATGTGATACGATCAATGAAAAATAAAATTAAGTTATTCATTTAATTGTCTCTCTCATTTAATACAACATTAGTAGAAGTATTAGAACATCAGTCTACGTGGCGCTTTGTAATAGGATTAATGAAAGATGAAATTAAGTTATTCATTTAATTGTATCTCGTATTTAATGGAATATCGGTGCTATCTAAATCAAGGGTGGACATTGTTCCATATGGTTCTGGTTCGAAGAGAACCGAACCGAACCATGAATCAATGATTTTTTTAATAATGGAACCAAATAGATTTTTTTAAAGATGTGAAACAAAACTGAACCAAACCATTCGATTCTGGTTTGGTTTGGTTCTAATTTCATTTATTAAATTTTTAGATTTGCATCATATAAATTAGTAATGTATACCTAAATAAGAAAATAAACATCAAACATTTAGGAAGTTCAAATTTCAATCATCGAGATAAAAAAAAAAGTCATAACTAAAAAATAAAATATATTCATAATTTGAATACACAAATCATTTTCGTTTTCATACAAAAAATTGTATAATAAGTAATAACGATGATTCACTAAATTAATTGCAGTAGTTTAGAAGGCACACCCCTACAATAAAGAATGAATTATCAAAATTTTTACAATCCACTTCTACATGCAACATTAACCGTTTAATATTTCACGAATGTTTATTGGGTTTTTCTCTATTTGTCAAGAACACAATAACCCGTCAAACAATCAAGGTAAAAAAAGAGTTTAAAAACTTTTTAAATAACTGATCACTTTCATTTTTCGATCTTAAATGACACTCCACTGACTTGATGAAATACGGTACCAGTATGTTGCAACGTTATGTAATTTGAAAAAGTGTGAAGGAGAAATAATTCAACTAAATACACAATTAGGGTGTAGACAATTAATGAGTTGTTTATCTCTAATAACCCAAAATTGACTAATAAATTGTATTCAATTAACGGGATATCTTCAATGAATATAAAATTAGGGTCTCCACTAATTATTATATATAAAATTAAATATTAAGTTTGGTTCTAATTTTGGTTTTTGAACTAGAACTGAACTAGAACCAAAACCAAATGGTTCTCGGTTCAAAGAACCAAAACCATTATTTTTTTTTGATAAAATCGAACCGAATCATTTGGTTTGGTTTGGGTCTGGTTGGGTTTGGTTTGGTCTGGACATTTTGTCCGCCGTTAATCTAAACTAAGGTTCTAGCACTAATGGTGTTAAATAGTATTACTCTTTTTCACAAAATTCATCATAAAAAAATGGGGGTACAAATAGGAATTAAGATAAAATCTAGTTTATTGTGTAACAAACGGTAAATGTATTGTTCAAATAATTTAACCAAATTGTAGCGAAGTTGAGATCTTCATGTTGGGGCGAGGGGGCGAAAATTTTTGAAATGGCAAAATATACATATAATGTGTAAAAATTTTAAAAATTTTGCATATGCAGACAAAATTTTTAAAATGTCGTGGCCTTGTACTTCGGCTTTGGACCAAAACCAACTAGTTTTTCGGATATAAGAGACTTTAACTAAGTTAAATACGACCGTGCTACACGATCCGTGTGGATGATCGTGGGGATGACCGCAAACACACACATGGGGATTGGGATTATTTTATCCCATGTGAAGGCGTGGTCATCAGGAGTGTCATCCGTGCAAGTCAAATGGCATTTATTCTTCTTCATAACCGATGCCATATTCTTGCTTATGGCCTTGAGCAAACGACCAGCTTTGTACCATTTAAATAATATAGACTAAATAATAGAAAAAAATTCATCAACTAATAAATGCACTGTTACAATTTTTGACTCGTTGAGTAAACATACTACTTTTCCATTTCATCAGATAATTAACAAGGCTATCAATACATAATATTTTTTTTCCTAGAAACTAGTGTTACACAGAAAGACAGAGAAAATACATATTTTATAGCCTAAAATTGATTATTATGTGACATCCACATCCCATGCAAGTTCAAGTTTGGAGAATCAGATTTCACTGAGTAAATCCCATTCCAAATCTCTGTAAAAGCTCTAACAATAATCCCGTGGTAATATGGTGAATTCAGTCGCAAGAAACAGTTGAGCAGCTCTTTAAGATCACCTTTCGAGTAAATTTCATTTTCCAGTATCATTTGCAGCATTGAGTGCCTAAAGTCGAGATATGGGTCGTCGGAGTCTTTCTCCACCGCCAAGCTTTCACCGCCAATCTTTCCGAATCCTTGTACAGCTCGAAGGCTCTTGATGTCTGAATTTGTGTCGGAGGGGGGTGGGGTGTCGGTGGTGGCCTCCCATAAGCTTGAAGAAGAGTGATAATGGCGGGGTTGGTGGTGGTGGGGCTTGTCCCTTGGTTTAGGCCGGAATATGCTGGAGAGCCTTGTTCTTATGCATCCACTACTGCAGCCCAGGTTCACTGACACTGTGTTGAGAATGTACCTTTTCTTGCTGCAGCTCGACATTGGCGGCGGCGGCAGAGGAGTTAGAAGCTCTCGAGTCTATTTAAGGAAATGTTGTGCAATGGAGTTTGCCAGTTTGGGGTAAAGAGGGGTCTAATATAAATTCAGCATGTGAGGTTGGAGGGGCCCTTGATACTAACTTCACGGTCATTCTTTGAGACAGCCGATTCTGTATCACAAATATTAGCAAAAGAAAATTGGAATTCGCGCACAAAATTTTTTATGCAAGAATTTTCTTTTGGATTGTCATGACTAGAGGTTATGCCCCCGTTTGGTACCATTTTTTTCAAAATGTATTTTTCTTTCTCTTCTTTTCAACCACACATTCTTTATTAAAATAATATTATATGTAAATAAAAAACGTTTTCTTATTTTTCAACCACACACTTCACATCAAGTTACTATTCTAAAATTCATTTTTACATAAAAATGGCTCTCATACACCCTTTATATAAAAAATGAGGGATGTATTATGCCTTGTTTGGCTCCATTAAATTAAAATTTATTTTTCTTTCTTTTGTTATCAATCACATATTTTTCAATAAAATAATATTATATATAAACCTAAAAAAACTTTTCATTTTTTTTCAACCACACATCCTTAAAAAAATTACTATTCTCCTCATTAAAATGTGGAATAATAGACCCCAAACAGGGATGTACATATCTTCTTATCGAATACGTTTCATGGACACGATAATGTTCCACATGAATGGATAGTACACAGATCAAGACTAATTTTAAATTTAAGCCCTTGTTTGAGTTCCATTCTTTTCATAAGAATGAATTTTTGAATAGTATATTGGTGAGAAATTTGTGGTTAAAAAATAAGGAAAATTTTTAGATTTGAGTGTAATATTATTTTATTTTAAAATATGTGATTGAAATGATATCAAAATATTATTTAAGAACGTATCTTTTTTTTAAAGAACGTGGCTCAAACAAGAAATAATAAGGATTAATATTCTCATCCAGGGCCACATGGGAAATCTAGGGGGCTTTCTAGCAGGCTGTAATAATAATTAGGAACCTGACATGACGGTGGTTATGATGATTTGGGTTTCAGGTTCAAGCTCGACCCTTTGATTCACCACGAGTTAATTTAGGGGGTATTTGGGAGCCATTTTTTATGTAAAAATATATTTTAGAATAGTAAATTGATGAGAAATATGTGATTGAAAAATAAAAAAAGATTTTTTATTTACGTGTAATATTATTTTAATAAAGATTGTGTGGTTGAAAAAAAGAGTGAGAAAAATACATTTTGAAAAAAATGAATACCAAACGGGACCTTAATCAATAATCATTGAACTTTGCTATAAGTTATTACTTACTCACCGAAAATTAAAATGTAATTATTTGCTCACTAAATTTTGATATAAGTTACTACTCGCTCACTAAAATTTAATATATTACTTATTATTCACTCAAATTTGAACAAAGTAGCCCATCAATCACCTACATCATTTCCATGAGTGTTGCTTATTATAAAGTTTAATGAACAATGAATAACCTTTTAAATTTCAATGAGTAAGTAGTAACTTATAGCAAAATTTAGTGAGCAACGAGTAACTTTTTAAAAATCGATGAGCAAGTAGTAAATTATAGTAAAATTCAGCGGTCATTCATTAAATTAATTCGATTCACCACCGACAGTTCTGATTTCAAAGGCCAATACAATACAGGCTAATAAGGTTTGCCTCGTTTATCTTTTGTTAATAGTTGTACAAGGAGGAATCACCATTTTTGCTGATATCATCTACTGTTTAAGCCACATTACTTGTAAATAGATAGGGTAGAATATTATGATGGGGTAAAAAATTCTTGAATTTTTCTAAACTCCAAATGTGACTTGAGTCCAAAACACTAAAGAAATGGATATTTGGATTATCCTGAAATAGATATTTAGTTCTTGCTTGGCACTGGTTATGGGATTTATTTATTTAAAGTACTAATTTTGAACGTTTATAAGAGGTTTAATTTTGGATGATATTTAGTAATGATTTTCAATACAATCCAACTCATGTTTTAGAGTTTATTATTTAATGGTTTTGAAAGTTTTTTAAAACAATAAAATTAAGGGAAAACTGTAGTCAAGGTACCAAACCTTTCATTTATTAGCAGACTTTGTCCAAACCTTTAGTTTGTGTCATTGTGAGTATCAAACCTTTAAAAAATTCATAGTCCAGATTGACGGTTTCCATTAGTTTGAACCCAAAAACTGTTAGTTGACCTCGAAAATTAAACAATCTGATAATTTTAACCAATTAAGACAAGGGTAAAACTGTAACTTCATAATTTTAATATAAAAAATTATTAAAAAAGGAAAATAAAAAATAAAAACCCCATCTCCTCCTTCAATCTCTCCCAATCCCCTTACCCCAAAATCAAAACCACCTCTACCCAGTTGGCGGTTGCCGGCACCACCGCTGAGGCTTTTTTCAACTTTGAAGACAATTTCTCCTCAATAGCATACAAAATAAGTAGGATAAAGGCACTAGACGTGCCAGAAAGTCTGCAAAAATTCCTACAGGTTGCAATGTTCAAGTCACCAAGCTCGAATAAATGCAGAAAATTGAAAAATAGATTGTGTTGACCAAATTCAAATAAAAAAATTAATCAATTAGCACCTCTACATACACAATACATACATATCCTGCAATCTGGAAAACCCCAAGAACACACAGTAAAAGAGGTTCACCGAAAACCTCAAGAACACACAGTAAAAGAGGTTCACGAAAAACCCCAAAAACACCAAGAACACACTGGACATCTCAAAGTAGAAGAGAAACAATCGAACATAAGAAACATGAAACAAACCAAAGCTTGAACCTGATAGAAAATCGGGCTGTCCCAAATTTGAAACTCACCAGAAACTGCTAGCTGAACCAAAATAAGCTAAAGTAGAAAATTTGTATACTATCAAAATGAAAACCCATCGATTTATTCATACTCATTTCCATCATCTTCTTCGTTGCCACTTTTGACCTCGGAAGTAATTCCTTCCATGGTTGCAACATCACAGGAGGGTCCTTCTATTGTGGCTACTAATGTTGCAGAACTAGGCTTGCATACAACAATGAATTTTATTGAAATGATGGAGATAAGATCAATTGGGTTTAGGGGATTGGGAGAGGAGGAAATTGTTGGAAATGACGGGGTTGGGAGAGGAGGAAATTGTTGGAAATGACCGGATAACCCATCCTTATTTCCAAAGTGACCTTTGACCACCTTTTTAATTAAAAAAAATTGAATTTAAAACTTAAAATCCCAAAATACCCCTTGGCTTCTCACAAAACTGAATCTCACAAAACTGAAAAAAGCAAGGTCGTTTCCAGTCGGTTCGAGAACTTGCTAGTCTATCGCCGACGAACTACTTCTTGTTAAGGTAACCATTATTTGGTTGGATTAATGTTTAGATTTTGATTAAAGGTGTGAATGATTCTTTTGTGGGAGATTTTTTCAATATATTTTTGTTTATATAAGTAAAATAGGGTTTATATAGTGTAAAAAATGGTTGATTTTTTGAATTTGGAAGCTTTTCTTGTCGAAAATGGTAATTTTCCGGCGAGAAACGTTGAAGAAGGCCCACTGCTGGTGCAACCGGCATTTTTGGCTTGCACTTGACTGTTAACAATCAGTTTTGGGCCGACTGTTAACCGCGGTTTCAGCCGATTGTTGGCCCACTTTTTCCCTTTTTTTTTTTGCCCAATTTTTTTCACATATAATTTAATAATTTAATTTTAAATACTTTTTATTATTAGTTTTTAATAAATAATAAAATATTTAGTTTGTCGAATTTAAATAAAATTGTTACGACTAAATTTAAATAAAATTTTTACATTTAATTTTTGTTTTAATATTTATTTTTATTTTTTCATTTTTGGTAAATAATAATTTGAAATAATTGTTGGGAAATTTTTAATTGTAATGTGAAATAATTGTTGGAAATTTAATTTGAAATTTAATTTTTATTATAAGTTTTTGATAAATAATATTATTTTCGTTCATCGAATTTAAATATTTTTTAAACTTGAATTGATTAAAAAATTTGTGATAATTGTGAAAAATTGACATTATTGATAATAGGATAAAAAAAATTCACATTATTGATGATTTTAATTATTATGAATCTGCGTCTTGCGTATTGTAGTTACAATTTCGTTCGCTAAATTTTCTGTTATTACTATTATCACTTGTACAATGTTCTAACATTTTGAATTTTTACAGGATGAATTATCATCTTGACGCAGAGTTGAGACAGATGTCAAGAAAAGCTACTTGGAATAGTAGTTTTGACAGTTTCACTGCTGTGTTAGAGCTATTCGATGATCAGCATGTTGATATGCTGCGTCAGTCCTTCCTGTGACCCTTGTACCCGTTGAGAGATCTGCAATACTCAAGTCAAATTATTGATGCACTTCTATGTCGATTGCTAAGTCCAGTCGACGGCGATCCCTCCATTTCGCAATCGGGGGTAAAGTTGCCAGTTTTTCGATATTCGAGTTTGCTCTGATCACGGGATTAAAGATTACGGGCAATGAAACAGCTGTGATGGGACTCAGAGAAGAAATAGACTTCATGACGCTTACTTCAAGGGATAGGGAACTATGCTTCTTACACAGCTGTTGGACGCAATCAAGAGGTGTGATCAGACGTTAGACAGACTGAAGTTAGGTCTGGTCTACATCTTTGAGAGCGTGGTGCGGTGTCACCATAAGAAGACTGTGATCGACCTCTTCCATCTGGAGATCGTTGACGACATCGTTCATTTCAACAACTATTTGTGGGATCGAAGATGTTTTAAGGACACCATACACGTCTTCACCAGATCGCACTCGAAGCCGAAAGAAGTCATGCGTAAGTACGACACCTATGGATTACCCCTGACGGTGTAGGTAAATGGTTAACATAATGAATGTTAAAATTATTTTCAGATTAAATTTATATATAATAATTGTATGTGTTGCAGAT